>NC_079224.1:25287766-25585266 GCF_029633865.1 Lampris incognitus
TATGAACTTTTAAATGGTGAATGGCATATATCAACTTTTTTCTCCTTGTAAGTGACTGCACTGGCAAACTCCAAACCGTGTCTTTCTCAATCCAATGTTTTTACTTGACAAAAAACAACAACAGGTAATTGGAGGGGGGGGTGTCTGATATTTTAGCAATGTGTAGCCACTGAACTCACTGAACTAACATGCACATGTACATAGCACTGTTAAGGCCTCTGATTTGCCTGGATCAGAACCAGAATCAGAATCACAATACTTTATTCATCCCCAAGGGGAAATTGGGTATCAGGATCAGAATCAGGCCTGGATCAGGCCCTGTGCCACGGGGGGTATTTTCTGCCCCCCCCCCCCCGTTTAAGTTTTATGCATCCTATCCACCTCATTCTTAGCCCCCATGATGCTTTGCATGAATTATGGGCGCGACTTCCGGCACGTCCCGTCACTGAATGGGAACCGGCGTTTTCCATGGTAACGGTACGCTAACAGGAACAGAGCTACGCAAACACAGTGTAACGATGTCTCTTTACTTTAATAAAAGTACTAATACAACATTGTGAAAGTACCCCACTGCAAGTAAAAGTCTTGCATTCAAAACCTTAAGTAAGAAAAAAGTATGTATAATCAGTAAAACCTACTTAAAATCTGAAAAGTAAAAGTACACATTGTGCAGTAAAATGTTCCCTGTCAGTGTTTTTACTATCATATTTGATGTTTTTGGATTAATATTACTGCTGCATTAATGTGTGCGTTGCATTTTACTGCTGTAGATGTTTAAAGACAAGCCCAGCTGCACTACTTTTTATACTGCTTGTTACTTCAATCTACAGCAATGCATCATATTCTGTAAGATCATCATATGTTTGTAGCATGGCTGTCCTGTGAGAATCATGTATCTCTAAAAAAAATTTTAGCAAAACAGCCTGATTTCAGCTTTGTGATTGATAAGGATTTTCCAACTAATTCCAAGAGGGTTTTAAATAGTTTATTCAGATTAAGAAGTAGGAGAATTTTCTCAACCCAGGAAGGAAGACGTCATCCTTCAGTTTATCACAAACACTCAAATTCAACACATCTGGGTTTCACTGGACAGCAATGGTATGAACAATGATCTGAAAAGTAACTAGTAACTAAAACTGTCGGACGAATGAAGTAAAAACTACAACATTTGCCTCCGAGATGTTGGGAGTAGAAGTACAAAGTTGCATAACATAGAAATACTCAAGTAAATTACAAGTACCTCTAATTTGTATGTGAGTAGAGTACTTAGTTACATTACACCACTGGTGGTTAGTCATGTTGACTGTGTTAAGTCATTGTGTCTATTCCCTAGAAATAAGCTCTCCTCTCAGATTTACAAGAGCTGCACAGATTTTCAGTATCTTGTCCATTTTAGGGACCAAATTAATAGACACAGTTTGTGGGAAGATCTTGTACACCTTAAAATGCCTTATTGCTCATCCAACGTGAATGCGAACATTTGCAATGCGTCGTATGCGAGTGACCTGCTCATTTGTCAGTTAGCATTTCTTGCGCGTAGATGCAGGCATGGTTAGGCGTACATTCCGTTCCTCTAGCAAGTCCCTAATCGTGAAGCCACAGTCCCCCATCGCCTCATCTCCAGCATGCACATGGTCAAGAAACCCTGAGTCCTGTGTAATGAACCTTTCACTAGTACATGTTACCGTAAGCCTGTGAAATGAACATAAGAATTCCAGATGGAGCGGTCACTGCAAGATACTTGACAGGATTACTGGCATCGTAGTGACTGTAGGATTCAGCTCTTGAGTCCAGATTTTTAGCTTTCTGCAAAACACTTTCTGTGCGGTCAATTACACAAGTTGTGTTTGGAAAATTGTCCTTAAAAACCTGTGGCAAGGCGGCCTTTATTGTTTCACGAAGCAGCCATGGAATGGGGTCCTTGGTGTGCTCAGCAATCACATCTATCCAGAATCTGTTGTTCTACTGCCCTGACCAGGTGACCTTTTGAGGCGTCTGGCTAAATCAGCTATGACAAAGTTTTGTCTAAGTTTCATCAGCGTCAACAGGATTTGGTCTACAACTGGCATTGATGATGATGTGGGGGCAAAACCTAGTAAGCGAGACACAAGAGTGCTGAAATGGGACTACGCAGAACATTTTGGACAGATACTCCAGGCCTCTCTAACAGCAATGCCTCCCTCCTGTGATGACGGCATGGAAGCTGGGATGAACATTTGGAGCATCCACGGAAACTTGCGAGAACTCTTCTCCGGCATTGAAATGTGTACTCAGGGAGCACAGATGGAGCATGCTTCACAGGAGGAAAGCGCCGCTGATTCAACTGGTGCTTGAGAGGGACCTGGGGAGGGGAACGAGAGACTGCTGAGGAGGTTCAGCACAGCACCAAGGCAGCTGCAACTCTTGAATCAGGGTAAGAGGCAGCCTGGTTGGGCTTATATTATTTTGTAGCTTTTTTAAAAAAAAATGCGCGAGAAACGTCAGTAATAAGTATAGACACTATTTCATCATCGGCATTTCTGCCAAGAAGGGGATGCGATGTTAACGATGTTTTCTATTGGTAGAATAGGTGCTTTGCATTACATCGATGAGGGTGGGCAGACCTTGACCAATCTCTGCTGTTGTCATACGCGGCGTATTACGGTGCTCTAGTGGCAAGCCAGCTTGGTAGCTGCATTCTACTGATAACGTTTTCGAGGCGGTTGTGAATTACAAGTCCAACAAGTCCACGATTTTAAAGGGGCAGTAGCCTGTATTTCGTACGGCAACACAGCCGTGCGTTGCTGCAAATACATTGTGTGTAATTGTACTATAGATTATGATCCCTCCTGTGTTATCAGCAAGCGAAAAATAGATGTGCCCCCTCAGTCATTTCTCATGCCCCCTTGTTAGGTTAATCCTGCCGGCAGGCCTGCCCTGGATATACCTGAAAGAGCACTAAGTCGGCTGATGGGGCTGCTGCATTGTGTATTGATGAGGCTGACTGCATAAGGTGACAACATGAAGTGAAACCAGATACCCTTTTCTGTATGAGGCGGTGGAAGGAAGGGGGAGGTTGTGGTGGAGGCAGTGTGATTTAGTATTTCCCCATTGTCTCTTAACAAGGCCGGCCTGGCAAACCACCCTAACATGAGTCTCAGGTGGGGTGGTGCTGGGGGGTGGTACATAGGTAAGGACGGGATGGGGGAGGGGGGGGTCAAGTAACGGGAGAGAGGTCTGCCTTCTCACCTCATGCTCAACATCCCCTCTTCTTAATTGCAGAGAGGAAGTGAGAGAGAGAGGGGTGGACAGAGCGAGGGAGAGCAATATAGATAGATGGGGGGGAAGAAGCGCCTCCACTTAGAAAACTTAATTATGCATAACAGTGCAGCTGCAGCAAAAGAGAGGGGAAAAAGAGATGGATAGAGAGGAAAAGAGAAAGAGAGTGACTACACACAAAAGGAAGAGGGGTGGGAGAAGAAGGGGGCTGTGGGAAGGGGCAGAGGAGATAGGGCGAGTGTGAGGTGGATGGGATGGGCGACGGTGGGTTTACCGTTTGCCCCTTGTTCTCAAGCGATGCTGCGGCCGCTGAGAGCCCATGTTATCTGACCAGATCAGGGCACTTTTGCTTTCGCACAGAAATTCTGGTTTGCACAAGTAGGAAAAGGTGAACCGAGGAAAATGACCTTTAGTGATTTTTCTATAGACAAGCAAACACTCTTTGACACCTGCAGAGATCTTGAAATCTTTAGTTACCTATTAATTGCCTCTCAAAACTGCCTACGTGATTTAAAAAGGAAAATAAAATCCATTAAAACGTGCTCAGCAGTGAAGTCGGGGGGGGGCACTACTAGAAGCCACACTCTTGCAGAGCTCATCGAACACATGAGGATCAGGGAATAATAAGACACAAGACGGGGCTGCCCACCTCACCTAACACCCCTACCCCCACCCCCAAAATAAGACCAACAGTAAAACACACCGTCACCCCCCACTCTCTCCTCTTTTTACACCTGTCGGTTTTACATGAACCCACTTTAACAGGGCATTTAGCACAGAGGGGGCCAAACCCTAAACTGTTACGCTTGCATAGTTTCTAATGGGGCCACTTAAGTGGCAGGAAGGCAGTGGTTTAATTTCTTAAAAAGGTGCTCTACTGTGTCAAGCCTGCTCTGCTTCCCCGCGGCTTAGATGTCACAGTAAAATGATAACACATACACACACACACACACACACACACACACACACACACACACACACACACACACACACACACAAACGCTGATACTGTTTGTCTGCAGACACACATACACTCCCTCAAACAGGCACGTTAAGAGACACCAACAGTCTCATAAAGCCACACGTACACACACAGGTATCCTTGGCAGCTGAGTGCTTGTACAGGATGGGAAGCAGAAGCAGAAGTTACACAAGCAGCTTAGCTCTGATTAGGTGAAGTGTATTGAATGGACTGCTCATGTTTTAACAGCTGCCTCCCTCCTAGATAGACCTGGCTGATAACACTGACAGGAATATTGAAGGAAGTGAGTGTGTGTGTGTGTGTGTGAGTGTGTGTGTTCATGCGCACACACGTGTGTCAGCAGGAGTGCACACGTGCATCTGCCTGTACCATGACTGAAGTGGAAGTCAATATGCAATGCGCATCTTTTTTTCTAGATTATGCTTTTATCATATGAGAATCCATCATGTAGGGGGCATCTGGGTAGCGTAGCGGTCCGTTCTGTTCCCTACCAAAACGGGGATCAGCGGTTCGAATCCCTGTGTTTCCTCCGGCTTGTGTGCTGGTTGCTGCACTGGCACCTCCTCTGGTCAGTCAGGGTGCCTGTTGGGGGGGGGGAATAGCATGATCCTCCCATGCGCTATGTCCCCCAGGTGAAAGGAAGTGGTTGGTGACTCCCCATGTATCAGCGGAAGCATGTGATAGTCTGCAGCCCTCCCCAGATCGGCAGAGGGGGTGCAGCAGCAACTGGGACGCCTCAGAAGAGTGGGGTAATTGACCAAGTACAATTGGGGAGAAAAAGGGGGGGGGAATCCCCCTCAAAAGAAAAAGAATATGTCCTGTATGGTGCAAGGGCTGTAGTCAGCCTACTAAAAGGAGTGGGTCTTTTATCCCAAAAAGTGAGTTTTTATTCCAAGTACAGGATACCTTATGCAAGCCAGCCTTTGACCTATCATGACAACGAATACACTATAGTAAAACTCGTAATTTAATGGAAGGATCACCAAATAACGGATATTTCAGGCTTAAAAACATAACATGGTAGTGATGATGAGCTTATTTTGCTCCTAAGGTAAATGCTGCCTGGTTTTAATTGAATATACTTAAGTTGGACTTTTGGACCTTTCGTAACTTGGAGTAGGTCAAATGACCCAGCCAATCCTTCCTTAGCTACACCAACCAGTGTACATTTGTGTTAGCAATAACATGCAGTAAACAACAAAAAAAAGGCCAGATGAGAACAATCAAGATAAAAAACTTTAATAGTCAATGTTTTATTTAGCCTGCTTTCTTACTTAAAACATTCCAACACACTTTCAATAAAGATAAGAAAAATAAGCTGAAAGTCCTGATTCAAAAATGTCAACTGAAGCCACTTTTCTAATTGATGCAGCAAAAGCATGCCACAGGTGGAGAGCACATTATTTCTTGATAAGTTGCCTGCATCTTGTGAACAAAAGTTGTATGGTACAATAAGATAAGAAAGGGTAAAACAATGCCAGACCACTCGATGCTTTGTTATTTTAATAAAAGTACCTTGAACTCAGATTTTGTACTGGCAGAAAGTGTAGGGAGGCCACAATAAGAGACATTATATAATTGAATTTTCTAGTTTTTGACATGGCTGCCTCATTCAGCATAAGCTGACTAATTTTAATGGCTGATTTTTTTGGGTTTGAGAAGAAAACATTACAGTACTCTAACCTTGATAAAATAAAGGCATGTTTTAAAGTTTCAGCACCATCTATTGTTAGAACTGGACAGACCTTGGTGAGGCTGCAAAAATTGAAGAATACTGTCTTAGTAATGGCCTCGCTTTGAGAACCAAAAAACAGTGAGAGGTCAAACACAATACTGATTTTTAATATTATGGCTCTGTGAAAGTTTTGTCAAGGCATGCCTCTAAAACTCAGTAACTTGAATAAGTCATTGGGCCTTAAAGGTAGGTACAGTGGCCCAGTGGTTAGCACTGTTGCCTCACAGCAAGAAGGTCCTGGGTTCGAACCCCATGCCATCCCAGGTCCTTTCTGTGTGGAGTTTGCATGTTCTCCCTTCCTCCAGGTGCTCCAGTTTCCTCCCACCATCAAAAACACATGCATGTTAGGGTTAATACTCCTGCCTGTGCCCCTGACCAAGACAATGGAATGAAGAACTGGAGTTGGTCCCCAGGTGCTGCAGCTGCCCACTGCTCCTATACAATAGGTGGGTTAAATGCAGAAGTCAACTTTCATTGTACCTGAATAACTGTACAATGACAAAAATAAAAGTGGCTTTCTTTTACAACTAGGTTCATCAGCACAGACATGAAAGTTAATGCTATGTTTCCAAACATTGTCTCCAAGGGGTACCGTGGAGATGGAAACTGATAGGGGACCAATAGCCAAACCTTGTGGAACACGAATTTTTACACTTGAAAAGTATGACATCAAATGGTTAAAAAAAACACACACACATTTTGTCCCACCAAAATCAAGACCAGAGCCAAGAAGGTGCTGATCTTTGGAAACCAACATGTTTCTTCATCCATCCGTCCATCCATTATCCAAACCGTCAGGGTCATGGGGATGCTGGAGCCTATCCCTGCAGTCATTGGGCAGCAGGCAGGGCGACACTCTGGACAGGCCGCCAGGCCATCTAAAAATATGTTGTGGCCTGGTCAGTGGAGTTTTGATAATATGGAGAGACCTAAAGCCAGACTAAAGTCCTATTCACATGGGACTAGTATTACCTGGGGATGTCATGTGATTTAGAAATTACCTCCCATGTCTGTGTTTCGTGTGGTGCATTCTCACAGGTTAAATGAAGTCTGTATTGTATTCAAATTTACTGACATTATCCTCCCAGATATGATTGAAAATGTCAAGGCTCTGCCTACCATCCGCTACTGAAATCTTCGTCCAGCTTCACCCTGCCCAGGCATAGTTCACCAATTTTTGGGTCCTATCGCACACGCTCACACGCTACGTCCCCGATGGTGTGGGCAAAATGGGCCAGTGGTGTGCCCAGCACCCGAGGGGCCCGTGTTACATCAAAATCTGTGACCCGTCAGATTATGTGACCCTGCCCTAAAAATACTCTATTTTGGCCAGCCCCCAGATGCTAATCCTAACCACACCAAAACCCTCAGCTAATATCAGATGTCTCCAACCCAATATCTAAACTTAACCATCTTGAACTTTATGCCAAAACTTAACATTATCTAAACTGCCATTTCCTGGCTGATATAGTGTGTTTTAGTGGAAGGGTCACATATTCTGACAGGCCACAGATTTTGGTGTTACACCAGGATTGCACCGCAGCCGATGCATGCCAGCCCTCACTTTCATTGCAGAGATTTTGCTCTTCTGGTGGATTTGAGTTTACTCTTTCTGTGAATGGGTCTCCATGCTGTGTGCGAAATGAGCCTCCTGAATTTGCACCCAAAATGCTGTCAAAACAGTCATATATCATTTCCACAGCGGCCTCCATAAGTCTCGAGCAGGAAAGAGGCAGATAAAAAGGCATGGAGAAAACAAAATACCTTGCTAAAAAAAAAAATTGCCCCCAAATTACAGAATTGCCAGTTTGCATGGGGTTAATATTACCAGATGACCTCTGCATTTTCCTAAATATGGTAGGTAATTTGCGCTGCAATTTTTACTTAACAAATTATGGGCATGGCCAATTTGCAGGGTATTACAATCACAGATGACCTCTGCAATTATTGCAAATTACTAGAAGTCCCTAGGTAATACTAGTCCCGTGTGAATAGGACATAAAAGGCCAAAAGCCAGAAAGAATCACATTGTGCAATTTCCCCAGTCTCTAAAATCAGGGTAGATGAGATTGTAGCATCTCGTCTTAGTGTAATTCACTTCTGAGGCTCGATAACATCATCCTCACATCACTGAAAACAGTCTGTGACACCAGCAAAGCACCGGCACTCATCAGTGTTTTGTCAACATTCCATCAAACCTCAAACAGCCGAGTCACACATGAGCATATGGAGGGATGAGCCGGATGTGGAGGGTGGAGGGAGCGACGGACTGAGGGATTGAGGTGCAATGGAGCGATTGGGAGCAGCTGTGAAAGAGCAGCTGGGGTAATCGTTTCTCTGGTCCTGCCTACATGCTCCTCTCTCTCTCTCTCTCTCTCTCTCTCTCTCTCTCTCTCTCTCTCTCTCTCTCTCTCTCTCATGTTTTACTCACAGTGAATTAAATATCACCCAGACACTCAAACACACACACACACACACACACACACACACACACACACACACACACACACACACACACACACACACAGGCATATTTACCATTTTTGTCTCTCTTTTCCCTCTAGGGTCCTCTAGAGGCAGATCTCACTGAGCGTGTTTACATCTAAACAAATAACCCGATCACAAAGCTAGAAACAGTCATAAAAATGGCTTTATCAGGTTATCGTTATTGAGGTCGGTCAAAATGAGGGTAAGCATAACCTCATTATGGTACCTTTGTTTTTCCTCAATCTTATAGTTGGTTTTTTCAAAGTGCACATGAGAAACGTCACAAAATGCAGTGAACCAGGGTGTCTGGGTGGTGTGGCGGTCTATTGCGTTGCCTACCAACACGGGGATAGGCGGTTCGAATCCCCGTGTTAACTACGGCTTGGTCAGGCACCCCTACAGACACGATTGGCCGTGCCTGCAGGTGGGAAGCCGGGTGTGGGTATGTGTCCTGGTCGCTGCACTAGCGCCTCCTCTGGTCGGTCAGGGCGCCTGTTCGGGGGGGAGGGGGAACCGGGGGGAATAGCGTGATCCTCCCACGCACTACATCCCCCTGGTGACACTCCTCACTGTTGGGTGAAAAGAAGCGGCTGGTGACTCCACATGTATTGGAGGAGGCATGTGGTAGTCTGCAGCCCTCCCCGGATGGGCAGAGGGGGTGGAGCAGTGACCGGGATGGCTCGGAAGAGTGGGATAATTGGCCGGATGCAATTGGGGAGAAAAGGGTGGGAGAGAAAAGAAGACAAAAAGAGGCAGTGAACCAGACCTGAAATGCAAAATAGCTGTTAATCAATTGGGTCCGTACACCATGGCAAAAGGGAACACACAGCATTTTTTATACACTTCCTTCCCTGTATGTGTAGCAGTGTTAGCAAGCCACACAGTAAACAGGTGAATGGCTTCAATATAAACGAATGCTGGTTTTATATTTAGCGAGCGAAGACGGTGTGTGGGTGTTCATCCTTTTAGACCTGCTACAACTCTTACGCACCTGTCACTGGCACCCCCCCACCCCCCCAGGTGTACACAGCACCTGAGACGTTTTGATCACAAGTAGGCTGGAAAACAGAGACGACATGACTGGAGAGAGGAAAATACTTCCCTTGAATAGTCTCCAGCTGATTACCCAGATTACCTTGATTTTGTGCTGACCCCGTTATAAGATAACCTAGTTAATCTGTTGATGTGACTTTCTAGTGGTGTTGTAACGCCTTTATCAGTTTTGGATCGAGTTATTCATTCAACTCATTCGCTGTTCATTTAAACATGCTCAATGTCTGCTGGAGGACCTGTCCCAGTGAAATACTGGAACAAGAGTGTGATGGCAATATGTATGCTAGGGCTCTCTCGCTCTCTCTCTCTCTCTCTCTCTCTCTCTCTCTCTCTCTCTCTCTCTCTCTCTCTCTCTCTCTCTCTCTCTCTCTCTCTCTCTCTCTCTCTCTCTCTCACACACACACACACACACACACACACACACACACACACACACACACACACTCACACTCTGACAAACAAATGCACATATTTATGTACATATGCATGCACATAAGAAGCAGGGTAACAGCTGAGCCTGTGTGAGCCTGTGCACCCACTCCAATCAGTCTCATCTTCCAAAAACCCTTCGGAAGACACCAGCCACAACACCCAGAATTGGAGCCGAGCTGAGGCCGGGGTAATTGCATCACATTAGAGTTAGTGCTGCCGAGCGGGGTGGCGTCATGTTGCAGTTATTGCAGTGCACACGGGGCGATAGCGATACTGGAGGGGAGGGCAGGTAGCGGAAATGAAGTGGTTGGCCCATTTGTGTGAAGGACAGTCGTGTAAGTTTTGATTCCCGGTGTAGCCTAGACCTGAAAACTACCACTCTGCATTTTCAAATTTGGATTTTCTTTTCCTCCCTCTAATTAAGGTCATTCTTTAGCCATGAGCCTTCTAGAAAGGTTTCACTTAGACTTTCGAAAATGAAAAGGCTACAAGGGCATAAGATGCCACAGACGCGTGTTCCCTATTCAGAAGCTGTGCCTCATTAAGGCTCTTTCTGTACAGCAACACATCGAGGGATATCTTTTGTGCTACTAAGGCATCATCACAAGAGGAGTCAAGTCAGGTATGTTTCACACAAAACACGTTTAAAACAAACCAACACTGACCAACGTGCTGATGAATATCATAAAATGCAGAAAACAACACTAAGTACACGAACACAAAGTGGTGTACATGTTTGCAAGTACAACAAAACAAAGCACCGGCAATCGAGAGAGACAAAACAGCAGGCATGAGGGGATGCAGCACATACACTGTGTGCGCATGTGTGTGTGTGTGTGTGTGTGAGTGGTTCTTCGTACAAGACTGAGTACATGTATTTGCTGACACAGGGGAAATTCTAACCTTCAATTTTAAAAAATATAAGAGGAGAGGTTAACGTGATCAATTTGAAAACTCATTCATAGTGAGAAACGAGCAGCTCTGAGTTTGTTGCCTGTCCAGAAAGTAACAACCAGCCATAAAAAGATATGGCCGGTTAGGTTTGGGGTTAAGCTTAGGATGAGTGAGCACCTTAAAGATGGAGGACGGGTGTCCAGGTGGCGTGGCGTGGCGGTCTAGTCCGTTGCCCACCAACACGGGGATCGCCAGTTCCAATCCCCGGGCCTCCTTACAGACACAATTGGCCGTATCTGCAGGAGGGAAGCCGGATGTGTGTATGTGTCCTGGTCGCTGTACTAGCGCCTCCTCTGGTTGGTCAGGGCAACTGTTCAGGGGGGAGGGGGAACTGGTGGGGAATAGCATGATCCTCCCACGTGCTACATCCCCCTGGTGAAACTCCTCACTGTCAGGTGAAAAGAAGTGGCTGGTGACTCAACATGTATCGGAGGAGGCATGTGGTAGTCTGCAGTCCTCCCGGATGAGCAGAGGGGGTGGAGCAGCAACCAGGACGGCTCGGAAGAGTGGGATAATTGGCTGGATACAATTGGGGAGAAAAGGGGGGGATAACAAAAAAACCCTTAAAGATAGAAGACATGGGTAGGTATTTATTTCCCCTCTTCAAAAGGGTTGCCTGTAATATTTCTAAATTAAAAATGCCATATTTGACACATTTTTCTGCTGCTATTTTTGCAGCAGCAGCCATTCAGTGTATTAGCATTCTGTAATTGCTCCTCTATGTGGTATTTTCGTCAGTGGAGGTGGGGTCCCCCGGTCCTGCCAAGTATTCAAATGGTGCATGCGCCATAAAAGTGTTGAGTCTGCCACAAAGGGAAAAGAAGAAGAAGAGGAAGCAGGAACTTCTATGTTGAATGCAGAGTAGCAAGCAGGAGAAGGAGGCAGGAGAAGAAAAATACTGTATCATCCCCATTACAATATATCCATCCATCCATAATGCAAACCGCTTGGGGTCGCAGGATGCTGGAGCCTATCCCAGCAGTCATTGGACGGCAGGCGGGGAGACACCCTGGACAGGCCGGCAGTCCATCACAGGACCGACACATTCACACCTAGGGACAATGTAGTACGGCCGATTCACCTGACCTACATGTCTTCGTACTGTGGGAGGAAACCAGAGCACCCGCAGGAAACCCACACAGACATGGGGAGAACACGCAAACTCCACACAGAGGACGACCCGGGACGACCCCCAAGGTTGGACAACCCCGGGGTTCGAACCCAGGACCTTCTTGCTGTGAGGCGACCACGCTAACCACTGCGCCACTGTGCCGCATTACAAAATATCATTTTTGCAAACTGTTCATACAGCGACTCTTTCGTGTCTTTCAGGCTTCTCTCGGGTCAGCGGGCAGGGTCCAGTGTATCCTCAGCGAACATAGAGGCATAGATATATGACTATTATAACTTATCTAGAAAAGGCCGAAAATATTACTCCTCTATAATAAAAGTGTTATACCTGTTTTCACTGAAAGCCCAATGGGGCCTTGGCCCTTGGTTAAAGGGGCTAAACTGTACTTCCTTCTTTCTGCAAGCGAGAGATGTTCTCACATCAAAATGTTATATGTTGACCGTGGGTTAGCACTAACCCTAACATGGATCTGATCGGATAATTGACAAGCCAATCTGGGGTCATCGTGTCAAATGTTGATCAGAGGACATCTCTCACTTGCAGAAATAAGGAGAGCTGGATAGCGTGCGACATGTGCCGCAGCTCTTTCAGCACTCAGCCTTCAAAACATGGGGCGCCGACATCAGATAAAGCTCAAAGCAGCAGCGTAGGGCATCACATCATCTGTGCTTTACTCTGCTGCGGCATTCAACCGTGCAGCTCCTGGTGTACTGAAGTAGCTCGCAGTCAGTCGGGTCTAGCAGTCTCTGCTGCTGCCACACTGCCCTCTACCAAGGTACCGGAGCTCAGCGCTATTAGTTAAGCTTCACCACCTCCCAGTGGCCCCAAGGTTATGGAAGAGTGTGGGAGTGTGTGTGTGTGTCCCATCACTGGCCTGATTAAGAGGCTATAATAACCTGCATATGGATGAACATATACAGCTCGAAAGGGTTTAAGGGAACTGAGTAATTATTGGGCTTCGACTCCGAGACCACCAACTGCAATATTCCCAAGACGTTTCAGGCTATGGAGTAAAACAGAAAACAGTCCCTTTTATATTAAATAATTCATATCGATTTTGTCCATTGTTTTCCACGGCTCCATTAGAGCAATTAAAAGCTTTTCACAGAATACGAGTCAAGACCCCATTACAAGGATTTTATTGGCTCCATTTCCTTTACAGCTTGACGTAACTGCCTCTGTTTTTGGGGGAGGAACATTTGGTTTCGAAGTGATGAGGGGATAAGGGAACCCCAATAAGAGCAAACGGTAATGCTGGAGACCCCAGGGGACTCGTCATGCGGGGGGATAAAAATACCACAACGCTTTCACAGAAATAGCTGATCTGCAGAAATCTGAACTCGACTGCAGAAATGAAGGGAGAAATATGAATGGAAAATGTGCATGGTGACGCCGGCAGCGGCCTTGCTCAAGGGGCCACCGCCGCCATGTGACGGTCATGTCCCTACCACAGCATCCCCCCCATCACCGTGGACCAGTCTATAAAATCACACTGCCAGCCAAAGTCACATTCACCCCATTCGTTTCACTGTCAGCCCTTTATATGTGCCCATCCTCATGATGTGCAGACTGTTTGTATAGTTTTATATTATGGCAAAGATATAAAAAAAACTTTTATGTTCATATCCCAATCTATGTTTGAGTCACTATGAAAATAAATAGCTTCCCATCCATCTGCAATTTATACCTTGTTTATATCACTTTATTCTATTGTCTGTGTTTGGGTCCGCCTCTACCGAGCATAACAATTAGACTGTCCATGTTGGAGGGGCAAATAACTGTGTGGTGTGCTAACATGTGAGGGAGGCGTTAGAAATCAGGTAGTCTAAATATGCCGCTTTGTTTTCCCCTGGCCCGATGATACAATCTATTCCCCACTATACACAGTGGCATCA
The DNA here is from genome assembly GCF_029633865.1 of Lampris incognitus. Classification (NCBI taxonomy): domain Eukaryota; kingdom Metazoa; phylum Chordata; class Actinopteri; order Lampriformes; family Lampridae; genus Lampris; species Lampris incognitus. Next base: position 25,301,695 of record NC_079224.1, read on the forward strand.
TCTAGTAAAAACAATGCTATCGAAAGTGAAATATGAATTGAATGCAGATGAGAGGAGATGAGCGCACACTGATGGTTCCTTTGCTAAATCTGCCTGTCTCCGTCTCCACAGCCGGTCCCCTGGGTTGCCTAATCACACCATGCTATTGTGCCGAGAGGATGACTGGCCCATCAAATCACAGAGCGAGATGGTGGATGATGGAGCAGGAGAGATAAGGACAATTTGAAACAAAGCACACATTACATGCAATCATCTTCCGAGAGGCTTTTCACAGACGCGAACAGAGATGAAACATTGAGATCACCATTGTCAATGTCTCGGGCCGGGCCTCGTCGGTCCTTGAGGTATCGGCGCCAATATGCATGCCGTTTTGCTCTTCGAGAGCAATTTTGTGATACTTTAGGTCACGGAAAGGTAAACACTTTTGGGGGGGGGGGGATTTCCCCCCCCCCAATTGTATCTGGCCAATTACCCCACTCTTCTGAGCCATCCTGGTCGCTGCTCCACCCCCTCCGCCAATCCGGGGAGGGCTGCAGACTACCACATGCCTCCTCCGATACATGTGGAGTCACCAGCCAGCTTCTTTTCACCTGACAGTGAGGAGTTTCACCAGGGGGGATGTGAGGTGTGGGAGGATCACGCTATTCCCCCCAGTCCCCCCCCCCGAGCAGGCGCCCGAACCGACCAGAGGAGGCGCTAGTGCAGCGACCAGGACACATACCCACATCCGGCTTCCCACCCACAGACACGGCCAATTGTGTCCGTAATAAAAATAATAATAATAATAATAATAATAATACATTTTATTTGTGGGCACCTTTCAGAGCACTCAAGGACACCTTACAGAACATAGTAAAAAAAAAAAAACAAGCAGCGCTGTATCAGACAGCATAAAATCAAAACAAAGCAGGGTAGACAATAAAAAGTTAATACAACAGATAGGTATAAAATCATCATCTGCACAAAACCCAATGAAGCGTGGATCAGACTGAACATGCCGGTTTGAGAAGGTACGTTTTGAGATGGGATTTGAAGGTTGAAAGAGGGTCAATGTTGGGAATGTCTTGTGGGAGACAGTTCCATAGGCGGGGGGCAGAATGACTGAAGGCTCTAGACCCCATGGTAGTCAAGCGGGCCGATGGTGTAGTGAGTTGGAGAGCAGAAGAGGATCTGAGAGTGCGGGAGGGTGTGTGGATATGAAGGAGTTTGCAAAGATACGAAGGAGCTAGGGTTATTAAGTAGGGACACCCGACCAAGCCAGAGGTAACACAGGGATTCGAACCGGCGATCCCCGTGTTGATAGGCAACAGAATAGACCGCGACTCTACCCGGACGCCCTGGAAAGGTAAACACTTCTAATGCAATCCACTTTGTTTCACAGACCAAAAATTACCAGCAGACATGAGTGAAACTAACAAAAGGACTGGAGTTTATATCGGCACAAATGCACCCAAGTCCCATAGATATGAAGCGTTTAAGAATGACTCTTAGAAATTACAACTATACAGTATAATCAAGACTAAAATGCTCTTAGCTCAGAGTAGGAGGAGAGAGTTATGAGATGAAGCTTTCTAGGTGCACTTTTTCTTCCTAAGAGACACTATAGCATCACAAACTCTTGAGCTGCAAAGTAAAATTATAATGACAGGTTGTAGGTTTCTCTGCAGCACACTCTGCAGTATCTTCTTATTTTCTTAGTTCGGTGTAAACAGAGTTCTCCAGGCTAGTGTATGTTTCCCCTGTCTTGGTTGCGATCAACATGAGGAGGCAGTGGAAAGGGGGTCAGCAGCCACCTCTAGAAGAAAGCCAGAAGAGAGCCACTTTATTTTGTCATTGCAAAGGTTCCAGTGAAATTTGTCTTCTGCATTTAACCCATCCTATTGTATAAGAGCAGTAGGCAGCTGCAACACCTGGGAACCAACTCCCGTTCTTCTTTCCATTGCCTTGCTCAGGGGCCCAGACAGGGGTATTAACCCAAACATGCATGTCTTTTTGATGGTGGGAGGAAACTGTAGCACCTGGAGGAAACCCATGCAGACACGGGGAGAACATGCAAACTCCACACAGCAAGGACCTGGGACGGCCTGGGGTTCGAACCCAGGACCTTCTTGCTGTGAGGTAACAGTGCTAACCACTGGGCCACCGTGCTGCTCTATGATGCATAGCTCTGGTCACTAAACAAGTGACACCCAGCGGGTACGTACTCAGTGGTGTCTCAAACAAAAGTTTGGGAGAGCTCTCGACGAGTACCCTGGAGTCATGTGTAGACCCAGGCCATCTGGCATCCAAATCAATAATCAAATAGTTTGCGTTCATCCAACTTTTGGGTGTTTAGGTTGTGGTATTGCTAACGGTTCACAAATGCATCCTGAGATGGTCTCAGTGTGTTCCATCAGCCGCACCAATAACTCCTCGAGACCAAGCGACTCACATAGAGTCCACTCATGTCCGTGTTACTTCCTTTTGAGTAGAAGGCAAATGAATTAATCTATGCATTATTGGAGGATGTCCCGGTAGAGTCTGATCCATTATTCTGCTGATGGGTGTTCTGGAGGGGCCTAACCCATCACTGTTGCATTGCTGCATTGTTCTGGTTGCCGCGGAGCATAAAGTTGCGAGAATGTTTCCTCTGACATGAAACGAGATGTAGATGTTGATGGAAAGATCTGCATCCCCTGACCGAGTCGGTCGAGAAGAAGTACTCCATCCAGATCAGGTCAATTTCTTCTCATAAGCCTTCGCATTGATTGTCAGGAGTTCCCAGTACATCCTTTCTGCCAGGGAGTGTATGTGCACTTCTTTTTCTCCACATCATCTTCTGGGAGCTCCTAATGGATTAGGATACCTCACAAGTCCTCTTAAATACTGATGGATTCAAGAGAGCTTTCCTCAGATGGGAATTTATAAAATGCTCTCACTCCTATTATGACCCAAATTGCATCAGTTGGGACCGATTTCCTCCTCTAAGACGCTTTGATAACTTCGAGCCCCGATTATTTTTTTCACTCCACATAATTCCAAAATACTACACAAATACATAAATGAGATCGCATTTGAGCAGAGGATCTATGTCATGTACTTTAGATGTAATTTGTGTTAATGATAATGTTGTGTTAAAGCCCACTGAGGCAGATTTGTAATTTGTGATATTGGGCTATACAAATAAAATTGACTTGACTTGACTTGCCTTGCCTTGAATGTCATCTTGGATGCTACTGTCTCAGTCCTAATTCAAAGCTGGCCAACAAGACAAAATCAATATCAATTCCCGAGGTTTGATTTGATGCAAGATCTAGAAATCTCCTTTTTTGAACAGCTAACATTGGCCCCACTATAAGCACGTATAGAGAAAATTGAGTGGGCTCACGTAACAATGGACACACAGAAACTGTTATGTCAGTCTGCATGTTCACCTCTGTTCCCCAAACCCACACATGTTCAGCGGTAACAGCACGGCACACAAACATACATCTTTTTTTTTTCCGGCCAAATTTGTGTTTGCCTCCCATAGCGTAACTATGCACATGGGTTCATGCCTTTGCCTGAGCATATACATATACACGTGCATACACACACACACACACACACACACACACACACACACACACACACACACACACACACACACACACACACACACACACACACACACACACACACACACACAGCATCTTTAGCCTTGACACTTTTACTGTTGGAAACAAGAACCCTGAGAGCCATTTCATTTACATGCAAATTGACACCCACCAGTCCACCACCCACTCGACTGTCTGTTGTGCTACTTGGTCTTTCCATGTGCACACATGTTCAGACGTAAAGGTGTGTGTGTGTGTGTGTGTGTGTGTGTGTGTGTGTGTGTGTGTGTGTGTGTGTGTGTGTGTGTGTGTGTGTGTGTGTGTGTGTGTGTGTGTGTGTGTGTGTGTGTGTGTGTGTGTATACCTGTAAATGTGTGTATGAGTACTCATGCAAGTTGTGTAGCAACTCTGCTGGCACTCAGTTAAGGGGATATTCTGTCCTGCTGCTTTTCCTCTCCACTAAAACTAGACCACAGAAATAGAGAGAGGGAGACAGTCACAGAGAGAGAGAGAGAAAGAGAGAGAGGGAGAGAGAGAGGGATGGGGGGGAGAATCCTTTTTTTAATTGTTCGATTTAGCAGCTTTGAGTCCATTAAAAGAGTCCACGCTGTCACATAAAATAGGATACTTGTCATCTTATGTTCATGCTGAATAGTAACACACTGAAGTGTTGAAGTGTCCTCTGAACAGATCTCTCTTATCAGAAGGTGACAAAGGGTCACTCGGGGTTTTTTGCACATTCTGCAGTAAAGGGGTTTTGAAGACTGATCGTCACAGATGAAAGGGAACTAAGGGAAAAGATAGCTAAAATAGGGATATCGTGATTTTATCAGACTTAACGGGCACTTCAGTAAAAGAGAGGGATGAAAAGTGAGCTTGTCAAAGAACAGTGCGGATAGAGACGTTCGAAGTCAAGATCTCCGATGCCCCCTGCTGGTTAAATGGCGGACACTGCACAGACGGTGCTCGGGTTTGTTATCCTTCCTCCTCAAAGGTGCGTTTCACTCCTTAGTGCAAAGATATGTGCATTTTCTAATACGATGTTATTCACATAATCATTAGGATTGATTTACTTTTGTTTCTTTGCAAAAGATTTTTAGCCTTTTTTTTTTAATCCTTTAATGGAGAGCACAATGAGGAGACAGGGTGAACAGGAAAGAGGGACATATACAGCGAAGGTCGCCGAGGATGCTGCAGCCAGGTCTGAGCTTGGATGATAGGTTTTTATCCATATGAGCCACCATGATGTCCCTTATAATTTATTTCCATGTATCATTTAGCTCAAAGTAGCACTTTCTTTATTACAGATGCTCCATGTATTTTTAAATCGGTTTCCTTAGACTGATACAGAACAAGACAGTGTCCTTCAGTATGTTCTCAAATACAGCCGAAAAGCCACTGTTCCTTAATGATGCTAGCATTTCTTTTTTCTTTTTTTCTTTTTTTTGCATTATCTGGTAATGTAGCCCACCAGCACATCTGGCTCCAAGGCCGTGGTCAGGAGACAGTGGAGGCCGGTTAGAGGTGTACGAGGTTCAAAGTTAAAAAGTCATGCATGAAAAATGAACCCCACAAGAGTAGATGGTGTGACCTCTAAGATATGATGGATGTATTGTTGTAAAGGGCTGGCGTAGGATGTGGCTCTATTGCTTCATATTTCTCTGCAGTAAGTTCCACTTCCAGGAGCAATCATCGCATTGGAAACCTGATTATTTTCCAGATGCACTGTCTAAATACGAACAAAGGAAAACCAATTATATGGACAAGCATTTGTATAGCACAACCCAATCCCTCACTTCACAAATATATTCAATTAACCAATCAATTAACATTACGCTGATTTCATTTGCCAAGATGAGTTATTTAGCCAAAGCTGCACTATAGAGGGGCAAATCATCTGCACCATATTTTGATTATCCGCTAGAAAAAAAACCTACATTCCCCAGTGAGAGGGGACTGAATGGACTAGTGAGATTATTTCTATTATGGTCTTGAATTGTCTGGCTAATGGTTTCAATCCGATTTTTCCCTCTCAGCAAGCATGCTGCTGTACTGAACTGGTCTGTATTATGCAAGTCTATGACTATGTCTGTATATGCAGTGTGTGTGTGTGTATGTGTGTGTGTGTGTGTGTGTGTGTGTGTGTGTGTGTGTGTGTGTGTGTGTGTGTGTGGTTCTTTGTACACGAATGAGTGCATGTATTTGCTGGCACTGGGGAAATTCTAACCTTCAACTTTAAGTGTATCTTTGCAAGTTCAGCGGTGTTTCCTCTGCAGGTGTTACTCATTTTCAATCGATACTGGAATAAAACATTAGCGAGTTCCTGATCAGGGTTGATTTCTCGGCTTTCAGGCAACAACAAACTCCCACTAGCTTCCATTATCCCTTGTAAGCAAAAGTACCTTGAAGCTATAGGTCCCAGTTAATACTTTTGCTCCAATAATAGGAGGAATGATTTGGAAAAACACAACCATACCCTCCACCGGGGGAAGCTTTGTGCTACACAAACTCATTCATTCATTCTGTCATTTATTCATCTTCAGCCGCTTCTCTGGGGTAGGGTTGCGGTGGCACCAAGCTAAGTAGGGCACTCCAGACATCCCTCTCCCCAGCAATGCCCTCTAGCACCTCCTGGGGGATCCCAAGGCGTTCCCAGGCCAGATTGGACATGTAGTCCACTCCAGCGAGTTCTGGGTCTACCCCAGGGTCTCCTCCCAGTTGGCCGTGCCCGGTAAACATCCAAAAGAAAGCACCCAGGAGGCATCCTATTCAGATGCCCGAACCACCTCAAATGGCTCTTTTCGACATGAAGGAGCAGCGGCTCTAATCCAAGTTACCTCCGGATGTCCGAGCTCCTCACCCTATCTCTAGGGCTTTTACGACATGTACATTTAAGTTTTGTCTTTAGGTCAACTCCAAAGCTTGAGTTGTCCATCATTTTGGTTTTCTGAATGGCTGCCAATCAGAGTTTGTCTCTCTTGAATTATAATTGTACCAGTAACGAGTGGAAAACAGCAACAGTAGTAGTAGTAATAGTTGTACACCATCCCATTCTGTGGGGATTGGAAATCAATCCACTGTCGAATAAAACAAGGAATGGTAGCACCCCTTTGTCCATGGGGGAGAAAACATTGGCAGCAATGCATTTTTTGTGCAGGTGAAATCCAGGTTATTTGCAGGGAAATCACCGTAGAGTTATAATATACATACATACATGCATATACACATATACTTCATTAAAAGAAACACTCAATGGTAGGGAAAGTGCTCAACAAATAAGGAGTAAAATAATCCAGTGAGTCAAGTAAATTCTTTATGAGACAGTCCAAGCCTGTTTAATGTGATAAGCAATCCCAAGTAGCTTTATTGACAGCTGATGATTGCTTATGACATGAAACAGTCTTTAAACGTCTCATAAAGAATTTACTTGACTCACTGGATTATATATATACTATATATATATATATATACTATATATATATCACTTTTCTTAACAAAGCCACAAAGTGCTCAACAGAAAGAAAAAAGAATTAAAAACAGCAATTAAAAACAAAAGAAAACAAACAGAGATCATAAACCACAAGGGAATAAAATTAAGTCATACAAAAAAATGTTAACTCTCAGAGGTGGGATAATAAGACACAACAACAAAGACACTGAGGACGTTGGCAGTTGGACTTTGACAGGCAGTCTGTTCTACAGTGTGGGACCTCTGACAGCGAAGTCCCCGTCACCTTTGGTCACTGGGACTAACCAGCAGAGCCAAGTAAAGTCAATTTTATTTGTATAGCCCAATATCACAAATTGCATTTTGGCCTCAGTGAGCTTTACAGCAACACAACATCCTGTCCTTAGACCCTCACATTGGATAAAGAATAACTCCCTAAAAAAAAAAACGTTAACAGGGAGGAAAAAATGGGAAGACACCTCAGAGAGAGCAACAGAGGAGGGATCTCTCTCCCAAGACAGACAATGTGCCATGGATGTTGTGTTTACACAATTTACAGAATAAAACACTGAAAGAGGATAAGAGAATTATAATGGAGAAAATATATATGAAAAAATATGGTAAATGTGATGAGGAGGATGCCAAGCAGAGCCCTATCCACCTATCAAAGTGAATGCAGGCACATGGGGTGGGGTGGGGTGGGGGTGGGGGGTTAATAAGTCCTCGATATAATTTGGAGCAAGGCCATTTAATGCTTTGAAGGTGATTAGTAGAATTCTAGAATCAATGTGGAATGTAATGGGCAGCCAGTGTAAGTTGGCTGGTACCACAGTAATATGTTCATAGCTAAATGAATAAATTGATAGCTAAAATGCGGGCAGCAGCCTTCTGCACCAGTTGGAGTCCGTGAAGGGAGCTCCAACTGATGCTGTCATAGAGTGCATTACAGTAATAGATGCATGAATGACCTTATGTAAATCAGTAGGACACAGTCAGTAAGCTGACAGTTTCCAAAGAAGCCCCCTTAAATGTTCAATTATGGCTGATGACCTGCACACTTCAATTAGAGTATAGTGAAGGTCGGTAATTGTTTGCCGATGATGGGGCTTTATATAGAAGAGTACGAAAAAATGAACTTTGTAGTAAGGAGATTACAAAAGTTTCTTGATAACCTACAGATATGGACCTTGGAGTGGGGTTTCAAGTTTTCAATTAGAAAACGCAATATTAGGTTTGTTTGTTTGTTTTTTTGCTTGCTTGCTTTTTACAGCTGAAAGTTTATAGAGGAGTTTAATGTATACGGAAGTGACTTGGAGGTGAGTGGGGTTCATCACAAACCTAAGTTGTTGTTGAATTTATATGTTTTTAAGAAAGGGCAAGAAAATTGTAAACTTTATGGAGGATTTGCTTCTACAATATCATTTCAAAGTGAAGTGGGTGGCAGGAGAAATGTGTTCTTGGGAGAAAATGAGTGAAGGTGTCTACATTATAACCCCAACAACACACTGTTATGCACAAACTCAACACTATAACGGCTAATTTAGATAGTTTAGTAACTGATGCTGCAGGTGAAACCAGCAACTGGATCCATGACGGTGTTGTAGCCGGAGTCCCTCTACAGTAACCACTGATGGGTATTAGTACATTGGGTTATGTCATGGTTTAATTCAATAGTTTATTGCCCGAGTCGTTCTTTAGAGAGAACGCTCACTCTGGAAAAGTGCAAGTGATGCTCTATGGTCAACATTTGACCTGATGTCCCTGGGCTGTCATATCATAGTAATAGGGTCAGGGTGAAGGGTTAATTGATATACTTTACTAATCCCCGTGAGGAAATTCTTCTCTGCATTTAACCCATCCTAGCTGTGTAGCTAAGAGCAGTGGGCAGCCGCCGTGCAGCGCCCAGGGACCAACTCCAGTTTGTCATGCCTCGGTCAGGGGCACAGACAGGAGTACTAACCCTAACATGCATGTCTTTTTGATGGTGGGGGAAACTGGAGCACCCAGAGAAAACCCACTGCAGACATGGGGAGAACATGCAAACTCCACGCAGAGGATGACCTGGGGTGACCCCCAAGGTTGGACAATCCCGGGGTTCGAACCCAGAACCTTCTTGCTGTGAGGCAACAGCGCTAACCACTGGGCCAGGGTAATCCCAAAGTCATCATATCAAATATCTCCAACTTACAGATATCAGGAATATGGCACACAAATTGTTACATGAAATGATGATTAAAAAAACAACAACAAGAGAAAATAAATATATGCTAGAATATGATTCACAAGTAAACTTTGGGAAATGAAAAATTTGTCCAATTTTGCGCAGGTAAGTGGTTAGCATAAATGTATCAGGTCACAGTCTTGTCAGAATGTAAAGCAGTTTTGCGTCATCGCTTTTGAGAATCAGGGTAAATCCACACCATGAAAAAAAGGAAAACAACACTGCGTGACACCATGGAAAATGGTCAAAAACATTAGGAGTAACATACGCATCACATATGATTATCGAAAGCTTTATTACAGTGTAATTTCAGCTGCAAATAGGTTTGTGTTTTAGAGTTTCTTAAATAAAGGATAACTTGTACAATAGTCATATAATTTATGTAAGATGACCAAACGATTAAAGTGATTTTGTCTATCTTTAGACATTCAGTTCTGCTTTAAAATGGTTAGACGAGGCAAAATATTACAATTTTAAAACATTCAATGTCAACAGTCCTTTTGTCACAGCTGAATAAGGTATGAAACATGGGGGGGGAATTCTATTGCACTTGAATAGCTTCAAAATAAGGCACATCAGTCAAGGTCCTTAGAGAATCTACCCCCAACGAACACAAGACGTAGTATTAAAGGGTTTCTTGTTGCATCGAAATGCCTAACAACTTCTGACACATCTAGCAAAACTGGATCAGCTCTCTCATGCTGCATCCTTTCTCACAGCAGATGTCAGATATTCTTTCGACGGCGTGTCTCATGGGATTGGACAGTGGGTCCCAGTGAGAGGCCAGAGAGAGCTCCATCTCCCCGTCCGACTGTGAGGGTCCACCGGACGTTTCTGCAGCTCGCCCCCGCTGCTCTTCCGTGGAGATGCCTTGGTCCTCTGTGCAAAGAGGATGGGTAGAGACAGAGATCAAAAGAAAACCCAAGCCAAAGCTTGGGGACAATGTGTGCTTCTGGCAAGAGGAGCAATACAGATGTTACCACATTTATATGTGAGACGAGTCTGATGAAGGCCTTACTCCATCCATCCATCCATCCATTATCCAAACCGCTTACCTCACAAACATCAAAAAGTCTTGAGAATGGCAATATTGTTGGCATGATGGGTAAAGGAAAAAAAAAGTAAATCCATCAAATCATGTATTATTTAGGTGTGCAGCTCTGTGACTTCAAAATTAGTTTTGATTATTCTTTTTTGGGGGGCAGGATTTTCCCCCTTTTTCTCCCCAGTTATATCCGGCCAATTACCCCACCCTTTCGAGCCATCTGGGTCGCTGCTCCACCCCTTCTGCCGATCCAGGGAGGGCTGCAGACTACCGCATGCCTCCTTCGATACATGTGGAGTCGCCAGCCGCTTTGTTGACCTGACAGTGAGGAGTTTCACCAGGGGGACGTAGTGTGAGGAAGGATCAAGCTATTCCCCCTTCTTCCCCCTCCCCCCTGAACAAGCACCCCGGCCGACCCCGGCCGACCCCGGCCGACCCCGACCTGTACTTCTCTAGCGCTCTGTGTAAGAATATGACAAAAAAAAAATTCAAAATCCAAATCATCTCCTATATCTACTCCCCTGTTTTGATACTTTGAGCCAGTAATGGTTTCTCACCAAATTCTCCTCACAAAACTGAATACACTTCACTTACCGTGGGACTTTCCATGAAGCTGCTCCGGGGGACCTCTGCTGAGTCGCGAGTTGCCGCAGGATGAGATGACCAAGCGTATCAGATCTCTGCCACACATCTTAATCCTCTCCTGCCCATGGATCACACACACTTTGGCTGCAAGTAATGCCATCAAAAACACCAGAAACCTGGTATGGGACATGATGCCCAGCACTGCTTCCGATGCTGCTGTGCTTCAGTCAGTGACCAGAGACTGGCAGTGGGGTAAATGAATAGAGCGGAGATGAAGCAGGCCTTCAACACGAGGGAGGGGATGGACAGAGAGCGGAGAATGATGGTCGGACGGACGGTGTAGGGGGTTTACGGGATAGCTTGTGACTTATGACATTATCTCGAAGGGTTTATATAGTGAGCGATCATAACCCAGTCAATATAATAATGATGAGCCCCTGGGATTCATGTAGAGATGTGTTTGGCCTTGGTGAGGGAAAAGCATGTCCCGATCCTGAGATCGCCAAGACAGTGATGTGAAGTTCATTCAAGGCTGGAACTGTCACTGAGATAAAAATCTGTCATTATTTTTATATATGGCAGAGGTTTGTGTTTTTGGGGGGGTTTTTAAGGCCAGGTTCAGAAGGAGAGGTTTAGGATCTTTTCTCCAGGTTACTGAGGCTCATTACAGCTCTTGCTACATACTGGGACCATATGGAGGAAGTCCCATTGCCTGTTTTGATTTTAGGTCCATACCTTAAGAAATATGGATTTTATATTATTTTCTCTTTTTTAATGACATATGTTCTGTAATGGAGACCTTCTCACACAGCAGCTGTACATTTCTAATGTTCGTCCAACTCAATGTTAGCTAGCACATAACTGTATGGTGCTTTAATGGGGGGGGGGGGTTATTATATTTTCTATTGTTTTAAGTAGTTTTTTTTGTTCTGTTCTCTTCTGTTATTAAGTAAAAGCATAAATTAAGTTCAAGCACAGTTCAGATGCCAATGGCCATTCTGCCCTCCAATCTAAATACCAGAATATTTATTTTTATTTCTATTTATTTTTGCCCCTTATCTTGACATAACTTGATGGACTGGAGTGAATTGGAACAGAATGCATGTGGCTCGGCATGTGTCAAGGGTACTGACGCAACCACCTGCAAACACATCACCACTTCCAGTCATGCTGCAGATGCATAACCCCACCAGAGATGGGTTTCCTTCTCAAACCCTAGCGCTGAGGGGGGGGGGGGGCTGGAGGGGGACCTACATGTGATCTGGATTATAGAGGGACTCACTGTGTTGAGAAGCTACTAAAGCGTACAGAGCAAACTCATTTACGTCACCAACAAAGCGTAGTGTATACCAGATTGTGTGTGTTCTCTTTTGTCGTGTTCATGTGCGTTTCTGTATATATAAGGTTGAAAGCAGCAGCGGTCCATGGCCATAAATACTAGTGGGGCGGACACAGGCTCCAGCTCCTGAATCACGGACCACGCCCACTTTTGATATCGTTATTTGAATAATTAAGTATATTAAATACTTATATTAATTAAGTATAATAATTACTATATTAGAGAATAGACAGTACATACCTACCTGTAAACATACCAGCCAGCAACCCACATAACGCCGCAGTAGCCAACGCCTTTCAAAGATGAACAATAGGCTATCCTTTAACCCGAGTGTAAGCGACAAAAAAACCACCCATGATAAACTAAAGCAATGTCTAAAAATAGCCTACTCCAATTTTTCATGAGTATGAGGACATGGCGGTTGCATTACGTCTAGCATGCAACCGAGTTGCTCGTTTGGACACTTCTGGACGTACCTTTGAAAACCATTGCCTTTTCTGGGTGCTCCTGCGTCGCAGTATCCAACGACGAAACTAAATCGACAAGGCCACGGAGGACGCCAGGGTTATCGGATGATTCGGTCTCGTCGTGTCCTCTAAGGCAGTGGTTCTCAACCTTTTTAGGGTCCTGGACCCCCTGCGTATTTTTGATCTACCCTGAGGACCTCTCCACCTGATCTTGGGGGAGGGGGGTTGCAATTTGATAGAAACAGTAGAAACTGCATTTTAAATTGCATTATAGCATTTATTCACTCTTTGGGGCAAAAATAAGAGCTTTCAGTTGTAACTTAGATATAGTTAACAAAACAGAATTCTTATGCAGTAACTTTCAGATATAGTTAACAAAACAGAATATGTATTCAGTAACTTTCAGATATATGTAACAACAGAATTTTTATGCAGTAACTTTTAACAATGCAAACGGGAGCGAGATCTCTTATTAAAATACAATAAATTACACTTGTGAAACAGATGTAATTAGAGAAAAAGGTCCTGTTACCCTTTATAGTTTAGGTAAATAAAGGTCTCAGTCACATTTGAGTAAAATAATCCTATTTCTATAAATGTCATAGGATCTTTTTTTTAAATATATTTTATTTTCACGGACCCCTTGCAATTACACCACGGACCACTAGAGGTCCGCGGACCCCCGGTTGAGAAACACTGCTCTAAGGGCTAGTTCGAATACTCCACGGAATGTGATGCAGTCTGTAAGCTTTGTCCACCTCCGCACACTCACATGGTAGCGCTCGTCAAGCTGTGCTGCTATGTTAGCTTGACCGAGCAGGGCTAGTTTCATAGTACAATGTAAATGTGCTTTGCTTGACTCGTGTTTCTTAGCCCGTTATGAAAAGTGCTTCAAATCACTCAGCCCTGCGTTAGTCCATATATCCCCTTGTCCTGACCCTGCTACAGATGACCGGAATAACAGGCACTGGAAACAGAAAACTGTATTCCATGTTGATGTAACCAGGTTAAAATTAATGTTTTTATTTTATTTTGTTTGAGTATGAAATATCACCAAATCCTGTCTGTGTGCTGTTATTTGTGTTTACTACATTTTATTTTATGTCATTATTTACTTTTATGTATGTTTTCCAACGACCGTCATATACGTGTACTGTCGCTTTAAGAGAGAGGTCTTGTGGGTACACGGAAGAGGGAACGCGGGAGACGCCATTTTTGTTTTGTGGGGGGGAGTGTCAAGCAGCGATCGAGCCGAGCCACGCGTGTTTCTTACCGTAGGACAGTTTTGCTGGTTGAGGAGAACGTAACCTTGAGTATCCCTGTAAGAAGATACTGCAAGCTGTGGGATAAAATACTTGTTTATCCTTTCTTACATCGGAGTCCCGTGGACGGTTTCTCCTTCTAACGCACACGAGTGAAGTCCGGGCAGTGGTTGAACTTCGACCCCCACGTCCGTAAGAAACACCGCTCCCGCTGGAGGACTGGGCCAAATAGAGTCCTGTGTGTCCCCCCTCCTTCCTTGATCATGATGATGATGATGATGATGATGAGAGACTGAGGGCCCCCCACAACACCTGGGGCCCCACCCAACTAGAACACAACGCAGAGCTAATGATGAGAGTGACGGGCGTGCAGCAGGCTGACCAGCATAGAACAGCATAGGACTGCCCCCGTTACATTGGTGCCGTGACCCTCCTGGATCCTGAGAGCGACATCAGTTGCTCGCCGCAGGAGGCTGCTGTCGTCATCAAGCCCGAGACGTCCTCAGGTATTTCTATAGACTGTACGCTCATGTTACAGTGGGCTGGAGTTGAGCTGTGTGGACACTGGACAGTCATAGCTGTGGTTACCATGGACTGGGCTTGTGAACAGGACATTTGTATATACTGAAGGAAGAAAAACGCACGGGGAAAAAAAGGAAAAAAGGTTCATGTTGATGTGATTGAAGGACTCGTGTGAATAATCTGTTGATGTAAACTACTAGATATGTGCATATGTGATTAATCTATTGGTGAATTTGTTGATTGTATGTGATTGTTTCAATATCTTAGTGCTTTCTAGATTCAATTATTTAAATGAATTGAGCTTTTCACTTTTTTATTTTATTTTTTATTTTATCTGAGTGTTAGAGGTAGGAACATGGCAGAGGGTGGTTCGTACGTAGGTGGGGGTAACATTGCTGATCAGGATCTTTTGGATCGCCAGTGTGCTATGGAGAGGGGGTACCAGTTAGATGTGGGTGGGGGTTTACGGCTAGGTGTAGGTAGGAGTTTCGGGCAGCTCTTAGAGGGCGGGGAACCAGACACCAGAGCACCAGGACCTAGAGACCCGACCACATTTGGCACTCCTCAGTTCACCTCCACACGCTACGTAGAACGGGCCAGGCCAGGTATCAGCGAAGGGGCTGTGCTGGGTAACAGCGAGCAGCCAGTGGGTGAGTTAGCCATGCTCATTACTCAGTTGGCAGAGAAGATAGGAGAGTCAATCACTGCTAAGCTGCAGGAAACACAAGTGCTTAGAAACACACACACAGACAGTGCTAGGTCTGCTGAACAGTGTTCGGAGACAGTGCCTAGTGTTAGAGTAGTAATGCAGGCAGACGCTAGGGAGCCTCCTATTTTTAGGGGCGATAGCTCTGATAAGTTTACAGTTCATGAGTGGGAGAGCCTTATGACTTTGTATTTGAGGAAGCGAGCCATTCCAGTTAGTGAGCAGTCACATGAGATTCTAGCTAAGCTTATGGGGAAAGCAGGGGACGTGGTGAGGATAAAGCTGCGCAACACATCTGTCGACCACATAGCGAACCCCCACATTATTTTTGATGTACTGAAGCAACACTTTAGTGACCTCACATACTCGAGCATGCCCCTGGCGGACTTTTACAGTATGCTGCCCAAGCCAGGTGAGGACGCTATGGAGTATTGGATTAGGCTTAATAAGACAGTGGAGGTGGCTGACGAATGCTTGAAGTGGCAGGGCCGTAGTATTGAAGAGCCAAGCCACGAGGTAAGCATGATGTTTATCAAACACTGTCCAGATCAGTCTCTTGCCAATGTTTTTAAGTTCAAGTCCGCAGGGAAATGGTCTGCTAGCAAGATCCAAGAGAGGCTTGATGAGCACATGCTGGAGAGGAAGTCCCGTGTTGCTGCAGGTGGACAACGTGAAGCAGGCGCGGTAGAGCGTAGGTTCCATTCACAGGTTCATGTCCCTGTAGTCGACGTGGCTCCCGACTTGAACACGACCGTGCCGGTGGTGCCATCTCCCGTCCCGGCTCATGCGTCATCTACACCATTTTGTGCAAGGTGTCCTACACCGTCTCCCGCACCTGTCTTTGGTGGTGATGACTATATGAGGAGTTTGGTGAGCTTGCTAGACCGTTTGGTCACAATGCAGACTCAGGTTCCAGTTAGCGCTGCAGTCCGGACACCGACGCGGACTCAACTGCCAGCTAGCGCCGCAGGGCGGGCGCCAGACGCACCGCAGCGGTTGTGCAGGGTTTGTAAGTCTCTGGATCACTCCACATTTTCCCACTGCAGCCGGGAGAACCGATGTATAAACTGTTTGTCTCCTGGTCATTGGAAGAGGGACTGTCCTCACCCTCAGCCGCCCAACCAGCTCCGTTCTCAGCCTGGTGGAAGAGCTGGTTGTCAGTCTCGTCCGTTAAACTACTAAACCCACACCTAGAGAGGGATGGTGTGGGTAATGTAGATGTATCCCTCACTGATGTCTCCGACTTGGCTAAATGGTATGATGACAAGTGTGCCAAAGCACCTCAGGGTTCGCGTATGGTCATTCAGGCGACACAGAGGATTCAGGCTTTCAGTGACTTGTTCTATGCTCCTGTTCTTGTCAACCAGAGTGTGCAGCTTAATGGCATGTTGGATACTGGCTCTATGTCATGCAGTATCAGTGAAAATGCAGTAGAGAAGCTCCGCTCTGGGGGTGTTTTACCTGAGAAGCAGCAGCCTGAAGAGAACATTGTCTTGATTGGCTGTGGTGGTCTGGAGACTAGGCCTGATGGTTTTTATGACCTCAACATGCAGCTTTATGGTGTTTCCTTTGTCATACCCACTCTGGTCGTGCCCGGTCAGCATGATGATCTGATAGTCGGCACAAACGTCATTAAACATGTGGCCCATGTACTCAAGAGTGGTACTGAGTACTGGGACATCGCGTCCAGACAGGAACATCCGTCTAGTCCTGACGTTGAACAGTTCCTGTCCATGTTCACGAATGTAGAGCGCTGGAGGGGTGGTGCTGTTCCTGAGAAGATAGGTACTGTTAAGCTCACCCAGGCCGTGACACTCTTACCGAGGCACGAGCACTTAGTCTGGGGCAGACTTCCTGCTAAGGTGCCTATGTCAGCTGGAAGCACTGTTGTTGTGGAGCCGACAGACTCCAAGGCCATGCCACGCGGTGTCCTCGTAGGTCGACTTGTCACACCGCTCTGGGGTGATAGGTGGGTACCCATGACTGTTGTCAATCCATCTGACAAAGCCATCATGCTGAAAAGGAACTGCAAGTTGGCTGATGTGTTTCCATGCTTGGCGATTGAGGACTTTAATGTTTTCCAGGGACTGCAATCAGTTGCGGGGAGGCATGAGTCCAACGCCACAGGTAGTGCCTGTCCCCCTGTCCAGCCGGCTAGGAGTTTGTCAGAGCTCGGACTCAGTGACATTGACCTCAGCTCCTGTCAGGTTAGTGAGGCATGCAAGTCCCAGCTCACTCAGCTGCTCACCGAGTACCATGACATCTTCTCCAGGGACTCTCTGGACTGTGGCGAGGTCACAGGATACACACATCGCATCCATCTGGTGGATGAGTACCCCTTTCGCTTGCCCTACAGTAGGGTTCCCCCAGCCCACTATCAGAAGTTGAGACAGGTTCTCACTGATATGGAGGAGAAAGGGATTATCCGGAAGTCCTCGAGCGCATATGCTTCACCGCTGGTTATGGTGTGGAAGAAGGATGGCGGGCTTTGGATCTGCACTGATTTCAGATGGCTGAATGCTCGGACCTTGAAAGACGCTCATCCCTTGCCACACCAGTCAGACTGTCTTGCCGCGCTGGGTGGTAACTGCCTCTTTAGTACGATGGACCTCACCTCTGGCTTCTTCAACATCCCAATGCATGAAGATGACAAGAAATACACTGCTTTCACGACTCCCCTTGGGTCGCATGAATACAATCGCATGCCACAGGGCCTTTGTAATAGCCCTGCAGCCTTCATGAGAATGATGATTTGGATCTTTGGGGATCTGAACTTCACGAAGCTTTTGTGCTATCTTGATGATCTTCTTGTCTTCGCGCCGTCAGAGGTTGAGGCTCTGTCGAGGCTCCGCACTGTGTTTCAGAGGTTGAGGAAGAACAACTTGAAACTGGCTCAGAAAAAGTGTCATCTGCTGCAGAAGCGGGTGCGGTTTTTGGGCCACGTGGTTGATGGCGGAGGTGTGTCTGTCGATCCCTCCAAAGTAGAGGTCATCTCCAACATGACAGTACAGGATCTCATGGAAGGTGATGGGTGCACGCCTTCTGTTCGTAGGATCAAATCTTTCCTTGGTATGGTATTTTACTACCAGCGTTTCCTACCGAACTGCTCCTCCGTGGCTAAGCCCCTGTTCGCCCTTACAGCTGGACAAAAGAGGAGGGGAAGGTCAGCTAAGGATAAGAAGCCCCATGGCAGCTTCCGTAAGCTTACCTCCACAGACTGGACGGTGGAATGTGGGGAAGCATTTGATCTGTTGAAGACGATGTTACTGGAGTGTGTGGTGCTTGCCCATCCAGACTTTGAGGTGCCTTTCATTTTGTCGGTCGATGCGTCTTTGGACGGACTCGGCGCGGTGCTGTCTCAAGTGCCCCGAGGAGAGTCCAAGGCCAGACCTGTTGGTTTTGCAAGCAAGTCCCTCAGTGCCTCACAGCGGAAGTATCCAGCTCATAGACTGGAGTTCATGGCGCTGAAGTGGAGTGTTTGTGAAAGTTCAGCCACTGGCTGAAGGGTCAAAGCTTCACCGTTTGGACAGATAATAATCCGCTGACTTATCTCCTAACGAAGCCGAAGCTTGACGCGTGTGAGATCCGCTGGGTGTCTAAGTTGGCGTCTTACACTTTCGATCTCAAACACCTGCCAGGGAAGAAAAACGTGGTGGCGGATGCCTTGAGTCGCGACCCTTTTTCCAAGCCCGTCAGTCAGAGGCTACTTAGGGAGCCCTACCCGGCCCTTGTTCAGGAAGCCGACGGGGTTGAGGGGGACTCTGTGCAGGATGTTTTCAGACTCAGTTGCCAGTCCCAAACAGTGAGTAGTGCGCGATCTGGGTTTGCTTGTGGTGCAGCTGAGGTCAGGGCTTTTTGTCAAGCCAAATGTGACTGGCCTGATGCATCAGTATTCACAGCACTCAGTTTGGTCCAGCACGTTCAGCATCTGTCGGGTGGTCAGGATACACTGCCAATGTTATCCACCGAGGAGCTCAGGTTGAGTCAGGAGCAGGACCCCTGCATCTCCAAGGTGTTGCCCTTTGTCGCTGTTCGGAAGCGGCCATCGAGACGTGAGAGGCATGGTGCTGACCAGAAGGTCCTCAGGCTGTTGAAACAGTGGGAGAAGTTGGAAGTCAATGATGGTGTCTTGTACAGGGTGACAAAGGACCCAGTGTCCAAGCAGAGGAGGTCTCAGTATGTTTTACCTCTGAGTCTGAAAGACAAGGCACTGTCTGGCATCCACGATCACGCTGGTCATCAGGGCCAGGACCGTACTCTCTCTCTTGCAAGGCAGCGTTTTTATTGGCCTGACATGGAGAGGGATATCAAAGCATATGTCAGATGCTGTCGGAGATGTGTGTTTGGGAAGACCCCAGAGCCAGCTGCTTGCCGCCCCTGGAGAGCATTAAAACTTCCGCACCGATGCAGCTTGTGTGTATGGATTTCTGGTCCGCTGAGGACAGTAAGCAGCGGTCAGTCGATGTCTTAGTGGTTACTGACCACTTCACTAAGCTTGCTCACGCGTTCCCCTGCACCAATCAGACAGCGAAGCAGGTCGCCAAGAAACTCTGGGATCATGTATTCTGTGTTTACGGGTTTCCGGAGAGAATACATTCTGACCAGGGCACAAACTTTGAGAGCAACCTGATTGCAGAGCTTCTCAAGTTGGCGGGTGTAGCGAAGTCCCACACTACGGCCTACCATCCTATGGGTAATGGCGGGACAGAGCGTTTTAATCGCACGATGGGGAATATGCTCCGTTCCCTTCCGCTTCAGCAGAAGCAACAGTGGCCTCAGCAGATCCATTCTCTCACGCTCGCGTACAATGCCACTGTTCACGAGACCACGGGTTATGCACCTTTCTTCCTGATGCATGGGCGTGTCCCAAGACTGCCGGTGGATGTTATGTTCAGGCAGGTTTTGCATGATCCTCACGTTGTTGACTATGACTCTTATGCTCAGTCTCTGCTTTCCTGTCTAAGGAGTGCAATGGAGATCGCTCAGAAGCACTCCACGGCTGAGCAGCAGCATCAGGCGCGACAGTACAACAGACACGCCAAGGGCACTGTCCTGTCTGTCGGGGATCGTGTTTTGGTTGCGAACCAGAGTGAGCGAGGGAAGAGAAAGTTGGCTGACAAATGGGAGAACGGAGTGTACACGGTTGTCGGTGTCAACCCCAATATCCACGTCTACAAGATTCAGGATGCAGAGGGGCACACCAGAGTGGTGCACAGGAACCGTTTGTTGGAGGTCAACTTCTTGCCCCTTCCTGAGTTAGATCAGGGTGAGGAGTCCGGTACAACCAGTCAGTTGCTTGACTGCGCAGAGTCCGATGAGGAGGACAGTGCAGATGGCCTGACAGTCTCAGGGGATGCACTGGGGCTAGCAGTCTCATCACTTGGAGACTCGCCTAGATCTGAGTGGGCAGAAGCGGAAGAGTTCATTCCGTCTAGTCTGGTAGTCAGTCCTGTGGGGGCCACTGCTCAGACTCCACCCAACACACACGCACCACACAACACACGTGCACCACACATAGAGGCATCACACTCACTCGATGTTGGTGTTATATCACACACAGAAGCACCACACTCACTCGATACAGATGTTGCAGCTCGCACTGTCTCACGCACACAAGTAGAGAGCGATGGTCGGGTTAGGACACGCACAGGGAGGGTGGTGAGGTCAGGGAACAGGTTAATAGAATCTATGGCTCAGATGCCATTTCTACGGAGTGTGAGGGTTTGAACTTTGATGGAGGTTGGAGTCATTCAAACTAGTTTAATGTGAGTTATTAGGTGTCTATCAGACAGGGTTGTTTTGGGCCAAGTGCGTGGTGTGGCGTATCAGGCGTCACATTGATCTAGGGGAATACTGAGACTTGATCAACCTCATTATTTTCTGAACCTCGTAACCGAGGTAGCTCCTAAGTTGACTGGAGGACTAGGTCCTTCTTTTCACTTGTGCCAGTAGTCAGTGATGGGCTTTTCCTTTCCTCTTTCTCTTTTTATCCTGCTGTCAGGATGTTGGTGAATTTCAAGAGGGGTGAATGTAACCAGGTTAAAATTAATGTTTTTATTTTATTTTGTTTGAGTATGAAATATCACCAAATCCTGTCTGTGTGCTGTTATTTGTGTTTACTACATTTTATTTTATGTCATTATTTACTTTTATGTATGTTTTCCAACGACCGTCATATACATGTACTGTCGCTTTAAGAGAGAGGTCTTGTGGGTACACGAAAGAGGGAACGCGGGAGAGGCCATTTTTGTTTTGTGGGAGGAGTGTCAAGCAGCGATCGAGCCGAGCCACGCGTGTTTCTTACCGTAGGACAGTTTTGCTGGTTGAGGAGAACGTAACCTTGAGTATCCCTGTAAGAAGATACTGCAAGCTGTGGGATAAAATACTTGTTTATCCTTTCTTACATTGGAGTCCCGTGGACGGTTTCTCCTTCTAACGCACACGAGTGAAGTCCGGGCAGTGGTTGAACTTCGACCCCCACGTCCATAAGAAACACCGCTCCCGCTGGAGGACTGGACGTTTGTCGAAGGGTTTGAAACCAAAATAAATGGCAAGGTGGGCCAAATAGAGTCCTGTGTGCCCCCCCTCCTTCCTTGATCATGATGATGATGATGATGATGATGAGAGACTGAGGGCCCCCCACAACACCTGGGGCCCCACCCAACTAGAACACAACGCAGAGCTAATGATGAGAGTGACGGGCGTGCAGCAGGCTGACCAGCATAGAACAGCATAGGACTGCCCCCGTTACATTGAGCAGCCACATAGCCATGTTTTCTTTTCATACCATGTTCGCGAAGATTTCCTGTTGTAGGTTTTCCCTTTGTCCTTTGTTCGCTGAGTAATGTTAATGTTTGGTCTATCAGGCCAAGCTTCTTAATTGCCCACTTTTCTTGTAATTGTAGTCGTTCAAACCGTTTTGTTTTGTTTTTTTTTTTAAAATAAACTACACTGTTAGACACAGCAGGTGCAACAATGCTGGCCGCCATTTCTGCAGTAGTCTAAACGTGCGGACTAACTCAAGAAAACGGTAAGAGCTGCAGAGTAAGGGGAGTATGGCAGACTCATTACTGCCCCAATGACCACCTATTGGCGCTTATTGCAGTTCCCATCTTTGACCACAAGGCTCTATAATAAGTCTGCCAGCGAAAGTGGGGCACCAAGGTCTCCTGCCCCAATATTGCACAACGCACTAGATTGAGACCGAATCACGGAAATGACGATTTTAACGTTCAAAGGTCAAAAGTTGTTAACTAGTTTGATTCATTTATTGCACAACAACTAGGTAATGTTTATTGCAATGTAAATTATGATGTATTAACGTGGAAAATAGTTTATGAGGAAGAACTATGTTTTTTGGCGGATGATTTTTTTCAGTGGGGCACTGCCCCACCTGCCCATATGAACAGGCCACATTTGGTTGAAAGATCCTTTTCTGTCCATTCTTAGTCAGTAGACATCTCATAATGTGACCGCAGAGGGCTGGATCTCTGAATAAACTGACTGGACAAAACCCTGGCACGGTGGCGCAGTGGTTAGTGTGGTCGCCTCACAGCAAGAAGGTCCTGGCTTCGAGCCCCGGGTAATCCAACCTTGGTGGGTCATCCCAGGTCGTCCTCTGTGTGGAGTTTGCATGTTCTCCCCGTGTCAGCGTGGGTTTCCTCCGGTTTCCTCCCACAATCCAAAGACATGTACGTCAGGTGAATTGGCCATACTAAATTGTCCCTAGGTATGAATGTTGTGTGTGTGTGTGTGTGTGTGTGTGTGTGTGTGTGTGTGTGTGTGTGTGTGTGTGTGTGTGTGTGTGTGTGTGTGTGTGTGTGTGTGTGTGTGTGTGTGTTGGCCCTGTGATGGCCTGGCGGCCTGTCCAGGGTGTCTCCCCGCCTGCTGCCCGATGACTGCTGGAATAGGCTCCAGCATCCCTGAGAGCAGGATAAGTGGTTCAACTAATGGATGGATGGATGGGCAAAACCCCACTGTACCGTTTCAGCTCTCGCTTTGAGGGATGAAAAACGGCAAACAATCCAGTCTGATTCCTGTCAGTGTTGTTCTCAACTCCATAATTCCCAAATACCAACTGTCATTAAGCAGAAACCCAATACAGTTCACACAGTTTACATTCTCTACATCCTCACTATTACTAATATCACCAGAATAATCAATTGTCAAAGCTTTTCTATGCGCTCAGCCAGTTTCTTGTGAGTTACTTCGATTGTTTTTCATAATAAAACAGAAGTCAAACTTTCTTATTTTGATAGCATGACACAGAGATATCCTGTCATATGAAAGCCACGTTTATTTTTATTTTTTGTTAGTGTATGGTTACACCAAATTTTTTTTCTCTGCATTTAACCCATCCTATTGTATATGAGCAGTGGGCTGCTGCAGCACCTGGGGACCAACCTATCCTTTTGCCTTGCTCAGGGGCACAGGCAAGAGTATTAACCCTAACATACATGTCTTTTTGATGGTGGGAGGAAACCCATGCAGAACATGCAAACTCCACACAAAAAAGGACCTGGGACAGCCTGGGGTTTGAACCCAGGACCTTCTTGCTGTTAGGCAACAGTGCTAACCACTGGGCCACCATGCCACCTCTCATATAACGGTGAAAAGTAAGGAAAAGAAGCCTTGATTGATGATGGCGCTTATTACTGATCAATGAAAACTTCGATTGTCAACCATTGTAATGTTAATTAAAATGTAATGTTAATTAAAACGTTGACACACTTTAAAATTTGCTTTAAGTAAGGAAAATATCAGATCTGGAGGTATTTTAACAAAAGTACTCACAGGGAATAATGTGGGTGGGATCAAAAACCAATGTACAACTGCAACTTAAATGAGTGGTTTGCGAGTAAAGTTACAAAACAAATATAAAGATTGTGATTTTCCTGGGCCAAAATAGGTTCCCTTGATCTCCCAATCCACAATATTTGTTGGTTGGTATAGAGTATACTGTGCTGCCGAAAGTGTGGCTCAGATCTCTTCAAAGAAAATTTTCACAAATTTTCAATACATATGGATATCTAACTGACCTTGTCTCCACTGACCTCTCCTACTTCAAATTTAGCCCATTCAGATTTAGCCCATTCAAATTTATCCCAGTCAGATTTAGCCCAGTCATATTTAGCCCAGTCATATTTAACTCAGTCAGACATAGCCCATCAACCTTAGCCCAGTCAGATTTAGCCCAGTCTGACTTAGCCCAGTCTGACCTAGCCCAGTCTAATTTAGCTCAGTCAGACTTAGCCCAGTCTGACTTAGCCCAGTCTGACCTAGCCCAGTCTAATTTAGCCTAGTCAGACATAGCCCAGTCAGCCTTAGCCCAGTTAGACTTAGCCCAGTCTGACCTAGCCCAGTCTGACATAGCCCATCAACCTTAGCCCAGCCAAACGTCACCCTGTCAGACTTAGCCCAGTCTGACCTAGCCCAGTCAGATTTAGCCCAGTCAGAAGTCCTCAGGATTAGTTGGTGTAACTGATGCTGACATTATAAAACCCATTGGCATCGTTCCCATTGCCCTATACTGTAATCCTGTTAGACAGGCAGCCGTCATCTCCGGAATAAATAAATCTCATGTCTGCCAGGTTTGGTCTCCTCAGTTTACAGGTTGTGTGTATGTTTGAAAGCAAACTTGGATGGATTTCAAAGAACAACTGCAGGAAGGGAAAGATAAAGAGAACATTATGGTCCTTTGCATATGATGAAGGAGAGCCTTTTTATTGAGTAAGTGACATTATCAACCAAATATGACCTAGGAGGGAGACAATAATACACCGTGCATTTAAGTTCAGTCTTCTAGGAAATTCCCATGTAATGGAAAACAGTTTTAAGAATCAAATGTTTTAACCTCAACAGTCGGAATGGTTTTACATTATATTTCGTCAAAAAGGTAAAATGACGTCAAGGTGCATTCTAAAAAAAAAGGCTGTTTTGTTACTTTTACATTGTATTGGTGATTTGTAAATGGCTACTGTTAAAGGGGTTGTACCTCCACCTATGGCAATGGACTTTCTGCTTATTATGTGAAAGTGTACTGAAAACACATGAATAGAGATTATTGGAAATAGAAGAGCTGTATAATATAGTATAGACTTTTTTCATATCTATTTATCAAGGGAGGGAGTTTTACTAAGCATGTGTGTTGTGTTGTGTTGTGTTGTGTTGCAGCGCTGCCCCAAGATTTATACATTAAAACACTATAACACGGAAGGAAACCAGTATAACCATATGTATTGATGCATGCTCAATAATCCAGGTAAGTAAATACCAGGAAGTTGAATCAGTTCATCTGGACACAACGTTTACTGGGAGAAACGTTTCATCACACATCTAAGTGACCTCTTTAGTCTTAGCTGACTGCAGGTATCCCCACCCTTATAAACAATACAGTTTTATAACTGTGTTGTGGGACTACTTTATTGTTCGCATTAATACAGTGGCCTATAAATGCTACGTTGCCGCTAGAGGGCATTCAGTGTAGTGACAGCGCATCTGATTGTAGTATTCCCATGTACCAGTCGTTCTCTATTAAACCAGTAAACGTATATCTTGCCTCCTCGTAATACTGCAACCTACAATACAATAACGACCGAAAACAATGATCAGTTTCATATGCAAATTGCTGTGACCATTAACCAGAGTTACAATGGCCATATGTACTATTCAGAGAATTGGGGAATGTTTGCAATCACAGCATTGTAAGATGGAGACAGATATACTCTTAGCCCCCCTCGGTTCAGGGGTGGTCGTTCCCTCTTCACATGGATGGCCTCTTTGACCACGACACAGGAAAGCTAACACATCAGGCCAGGACTCCGCAGTCTACACCCATCTACAGGCCAGTGGCCACTTTTTCCGGGCGCTGCAGCTGCCCAATAGTATACAATTCGTTGTAAGAACACAATGCCGAATAAAGTGGCTTTCATTTTCATGTGACGAAGGAACGACGATCCCTGAACCAAGGGGCAGGGGCTAAAAGTGCAACCATCTTACAATGCTGTGATTGCAACCATTCCCCAGCCTCTGTGAACAGTGCACATGGCCGTTGAAACTCTAGTTAAAGGTCACGACAATTTGCATATGAAACCGGTCATTGTTTTCTGTCGTTATGCCACTATCGTTTATAAGGGTGGGGACACCTGCAGACAGTTTAGACAGAAGAGATCACTTAGATGAGAGATGAAATGTGTCTCTCAATAAATGTTGTGTCCAGAAGAACTGATTCAACTTTCTATAATCATATCCCACTGCGTCCCAGTATACCGCTGTGCTCAGAGGGCTGTAGAGGCTACATTTGCACAAGGACACCTCAAAGGTGGCTTCTTGTTAAAATCCCTTTTCTCTGACCCTCAGGTGACTTCGAGTGACACATTGTCAGAAAAAAAAATGTAAGCACAAACTGGAGGCCTCTGTCACTACCAGACACATCCTCAACACTTTACAGGAAAACTTTGTTCCATCATTTGTATTTAAGTCACACTTCACAGCCAGAACTAAACTAACTCCGTTATCGTCTTCCCTACAAAAACATGGTGGTTTGACAGTAATAGCATATTGAGAACTGCGAGCATGGTCTTCATAATGACATGTGTCTCCAAATACGTTTCATATGTGTGATGCCGAGGTACAAACCTTGGGTGGGTTTCATTACACAAGTACACCCTCTTTTTTGTAAGTTAAAGCGCCATCTGTCGGTGGACTGTTAAACCTTGACAACTTGGAACGGTTGAACGAAACGCTGTGCAGAACGCCCTGAGCGAATCAGAAAAGGCGACTGTAAAACTGCTGACGTAAGCAAGAGAAGCCCAGAGAGTTCATTAATAGCACTTTCAACGAAGCAGATGATCACCAGGCTCCCACCGCCATTGAAGTGATGTAACATTGCTCTGTGTTAACGATTGTTCAGTTTGAACATCTGATGTATCAAACACTCAGTTCTGCCCATACAGAATTAGTTGCAGTCATGTTCTAAGTTTAGACACAGATATATAAACACGCGGTCAAGGAAGAGAATCAATTCCTGTCCATTTAACAGAGCAGTTGTCACCCATAGCGTGCAAATGGCGCTTAAAGCTGAAGCTTAGAGCTTATCTCCACTTCCCCCTGCCTTATTTCTCCTCTTAGATCGTCGACTCCCCCCACCCCCACCCCCACCATCCAATAAGCTCAAGAGTAGTTTGAGGCAGATGGGGCCTTTAACTTTCTAGTCCCTTGGGTATAGAGGCCATGTAAGGTTAGCAAGGGTACACCCTGGACAGCAGCTCTCAATCTGAAGTCTCCGGGCGGATTTGTCTCCCACCGGGGCGGTGGTGCGTCTCCTCATCAGACTCCTCGGGCTGGGGCGCAAAACAGCCGTCAAACTTGCGTCGAAGGCGTTTCTTGAGCTGGAAGGTACGCTCGATATTTGCCTGGGTGTACTCCTGTTCCTTCAGCTTGGCGTAATAGTCGGAGAACTTGTTAAACAGGATGGAGATGGGCATACCGTTGAGGATGATGCCAAAGGAGATGCAGCCGAAGGCCACGCAGCGGCCAAGATAAGAGATGGGGACCACGTCTCCGTAGCCTACAGTGGAGATGCTCACCTGTAAAGAAAGGATATTGTGCATTATCATTCCATAGATATTACACTTACGACATATACCCTATGAAGTTATTCCAATGAGTGTCTACAGGGGGTGATGGCAGCCAATTAGCCACCTTTCTTGGACAAAGACAGTGAATACTAGATCTTAAGGTCAAACGTTTAACAAAGAGGTATAGATAAAAACTATCACTAAAAACAGTAGGTTTTCCTTAGATTTACATGAAAGTAAAGGGTATGGATGTCATTATTCGTTGTAATGAGAGCAAAGCCATCCCATTTACAACCACAACTAGAGGAGTGTGCTCAGTAGGGTGCAGGTCTCCCCCAGGCATACGTATTTGGTGACAAATAACTCCCTTTTTTCCCACCTACCAGGAGAAGGGAAACATGCACACACACACACACACACACACACACACACACACACACACACACACACACACACACACAGAAAAACCAGTGTTTTCCAGACATTATAAGTTTTGCATAGCACCTAAATCGATTGCATGGGAAATATGGAGAGAGAAAAAAGTTAATATATAGTGCTCAAGCTAAAAAAAATCTACCTAATAAAAACTTTTTGCCTGTCAGTCTGTGGATGCGCAGCCTCTTCCCAATATGAAATAATAATAATAATAATGATTTATTTGTGGGCGCCTTTTAGCGCACTCAAGGACACCTTACAGAAAACAGTAAAAAACAAAACAAGCAGCACTGTATCAGACAGCATAACATCAAAACAAAGCAGGGCATAACAGGCATAACAGATATAATTTCAAAGCCCCCTATTAAAAGACTCATGTTTAACCTTCGCCCTTTTCATGATATATAATGAATGAAGGCGATTGGCTGCTCTGCTGATTTACTTCCATTCATAAAACAACTGTAAGAAAACATAGCTCAGCCGTGGGGAATGTTTTATTGTAGCTACTGAGATGCTTTCCTGCTGTGACTATGATTAATCCTACTCTTGAAATTGTACTTTTATAGCAGAGTTTTAACATCGGAGACCATGGCACTTCCATGTGGCAGCGAGATGAATAAGGTGAATGATTTTTGACTCATCCGGTGTTCCTCCAGTTCTCCTGTGCTGAGATCAGCGGTGAATGATTTGCTAGTTTGTGAAACATGATCGATTTCTCATTTACTTTCAACATTCATACCCGGATACACAATGTTACTTTGACACTGTCGCTACCTGGAGCTGACTGAATTTGCGCATGCGCACGGTTGACTCACATCAGGCAGCGACGGAGAGTAGCATTGGTCGAGCGAGCTAGAGAGTGAGTGAAGAGAGGGAGCGGCAATAGCGAGAACAAAGGTTTTGAATCACCGCCACCAACCTCTCATCAAGAGGTTCTTCATCATACACTCATAACAGTGCACAAAATATAGTATGCTGATAGGTCTAGTAGTTAGCTGTGGACAGATACACACACATGCACATGCACACACATGCACATACACACACACACACATGCACGACCAAACACATACAATATCCCCTTTATGAGCTCTTACTGACAGTTTAATCACTTAAGCTATTTCTTTATATTGACATCTCTCTGACATTGGTTTCATTTATACTGACTAATCGGCTGCGCTGTAGGAGGTAGACTTGAACACCCCTGAGAACGAACTGGATCATTTGAATTAAGGAACACACTGGGACTTTCCCATCTCTTGACTCCAACCTCTATACCCGGCCAGAAACTAAATGCATTGCAGCGATTAGACAGGATTAGACACGTGTAAGATAACAGCTGCTACCAGACAGATAAAACCAAATGTCCCTAAATCAGACAGCAGGGGGAGAGAAAAAAAAGAAAACCGTGCTGATGATGACTTAATACACTGTAGCCTAACACCCTGTGTCAGGAGGATCAAACAAAACAAGTGATACCCCAGGATTATATCCCATTATACCATGCAACAAATCAGGAGGAAATATGCCTTGTTTATTTCTTGGCTCAGCTAAGCATACGAGGTTTAGCTGTGAACGGTTATTGGAAAACCTGAAGCTGCAGTAAAACTACTCCTAATCTTGTTTACATGCAATGCTAAATGAATCAAACTTATTTGCCAAACTTACAATTTATTCCATTTGCAAGACACTAAAGCTTTGCAATTTCATAGTAAATTAAAGATAATATTAATGGAATAATGGCAATCAAATGCTAATAATAAACATCAAGCACATTGGAAGAAGAAGAAGAAGAAGAAGAAGAAGAAGAAGAAGAAGAAGAAGAAGGAGAAGAAGAAGAAAAAGAAGAAGAAGAAGAAAAAGAAGAAGAAGAAGAAGAAGAAGAAGAAGAAGAAGAAGAAGAAGAAGAAGAAGAAGAAGAAGAAGAAGAAGAAGAAGAAGAAGAAGAAGAAGAAGAAGGAGGAGGAGGAGAAGGAGAAGAAGGTAAAAATGAAAAATGATAGAAGGAAGTACATTATGTGATACTTAGATGTATGGTCTTATTGTCTTTCTTTGTTAATAGAGTTTCAGACAGCCCTTGTGATTTGCCATATACATACTTTTTTTAAAGGGGTAACAGTAAAAGGTGTAAGACTTGAGCATGATGGTTTTCCTGCAGCTTTTGTAAGGTTAAAAAAAAAACCTCTCTTGGAAACCTGCATAGATTACTGGTAGTTGGAAGTGATCTAGAGACTACTCACCGCAGCCCACCACCATGCATCTGGGATGCTGCTGAATGGTGTGCCGGGCTCATACACCTCCACCGAGTGCATCAGTGCAGAGAAGGTGAAGATGCCCATGGCAATGAACAGAAACAGGCAGCACACCTGGGGAGGAGAGAGAGAGTGACAACCTTCACAGTCGGGGCTGCATGAACAAGCAAATCAGTGGACTGCCAACCCAGATACTTGCCAAAAACCTCAATGCTTGAACTGAACTGGATGCTTGCAATGTGTGTGTGTGTGTGTTTTCTCCATTATTCCTACTGTATAACTTCAGAATTTGAAATTGTGATTTGGATATTCAATCGACGTCAAGATCCTGTATGCACCATACCTGCTCAGAGCACTGACGGATAGTGAAACCGAATGCCCTCATGCCAGTGGAGTGTCGAGCCAACTTGAGGATACGGAAGATGCGCATCAGCTTGACTACCTTGAGCACCTTACTTACTTTGCTAACCCTAGTCATGGTTTTCAGGTCTTCTTTAGCATTGAGGTCTCCAGCATCAACATAAAACAATTCAAAAATGATCTGGAGGAAATAAGGCATAACGGCCACCAGGTCAACAAAGTTGAGGGCACTCTTCACAAAGTGTTTGATGTTGGCAGTGGTGAGTAAGCGCAGGAAGTACTCCATGGTAAAGAACAGGATGGAGAAGATCTCCACCCACTCCATGTATGTTTTGCCATAGAGCTTGTACACCCTGAGCTCATTTACTGTATTCAGGGTCATGGCCACAATGGAGATGAGGACAAAGAGGCTTGAAAACACAGCAAAGGCTTTAGCTGACAGTGATGAGTAGGGGTTCTCCATTAAGTCCCAGAGGGACTTCCGGTATCGTCCAAGGAACATGGACTTGTAGCCCTCCTCATCCTGGTGTGGCTTAATCTCATTAATCAGCTCCTGGTTAACCTTCAGTTGGTCTTTGATATCATCCACCTTCTCCTCAAACAGAATGCGGCAGCACCTAGGAAGAAGCAGATATTTTATTGTGACTCTTCACACGAATAATTTCCCCCATACACCACCCTGTGGAGCATACACGCAAACATGCACATAGCCTTCACACGGAAAATACAATAAACACAAAACCATGCAGACAAAGGCATATCTATGGACAAAGTCTAAGCACACCTTGGGGTGTCCTTCATTTTAAGGCCCCAGAATTCCATCTCTTCTTCAAAATTGATGGGGCAGAGGCTCTCCATCACCCACATGACATTGCTACAGTAGAAGTGGAAGATGTAGTGGAAGAACATAGGGTCCTTGTCGAAAAAAAACTCATTGTTCTTAACATTGTAGTCATCACAGAGCGTGAGCCGCTTGACCGGATCTGTGCAGAGGGCGAGGATCCCAATCCTCGTCTTAGGATATCGAAGAACCAAATGCTTGGGGATATGAAAAACTTTGCCTCCTACATTAAGGTTGACAATATTTGAATGCCTTTGGTTTAGTGATTCCTTGTTTCCCCTTTCAACTTCCTCTATGCGCTTTTCGGAGACAGCCGCCTGGTCCAGATTGTCCATGGACGTCCATGCTTTAACAGAGCTGTCCTGTGCGAAGGGAAATTCACTCTCCTGCTCTTCAGTGCTATTAGAAAAGCTTACATCTCGTTTGACGCTGGCAAAAAGACTGGAGCGCCGCTTTTTCAGCACTTTTATCTTGGGTTTTGTAGCTTCCATCCCAACAACTCCTTAGGAGAGGTGACTTTCAAAATCCCAATTATCTCACCAGCGAGGCTCTTTTTCCCCAAGTTCAGGTCCAGTCGGCGATTAAAAGATAAAAGCTCTACATGGGTAACAGCATTCCCTTCAGTTGGGATTTTCTCCTTTTTCAAAATCTGTCCTCAGTGGAGGAAAAAAATGAAAATAAGATAGCAGGAAAGAGCTACAGTATATGCCTCTCAGTGTGCAAGAAGATCAACAGCATGAGTCGGGGATTCGTCCTCCCGACTGATTCTCTAATCCTATTGCTGTTCTTTCTGTCTGAACGCAAGTTAAAAATACTGTCCACGAGGATTAGTGTTGTAATTTAGAGCTTTGAGTTCTGAGAGAGGAAAGGCAGAGAGAGCGGAGTTATGGCAGTCTTCCATTGCAGACAAGACTATTATACGCTTATGTACAAGCAGTCCTAATGAAAACAGGTACACCAGTTAGTCATCTGTTAGTATACCGTTTTTATTTTTCTACTTCAGAGGACATTTATTGCATGCAGGTAGAGATAGTAACAGATAGTAACAAGAAAGGTTAATAGACCTGAAGTGTACACTTTGGTGGTTTTATACATATTTGATATTTGTTCAGTCTTCTTTTTTTAATTCTGGTATAGTGTTTAAGATCCTATTATCTCTATTACCTATGCACCAGTGTTTTTGTCAATGCTCTCATTACACACACACACACACACACACACACACACACACACACACACACACACACACACACACACACACACACACACAATGCTGTGTAAAATCAACTTTTAGGGAAAATGCCAGGGCCTACGGTGGTTTTTTTGGGAACACTGAGAAAGATTTGTTCTAGAAATTGGAAGGAGTGTCCTGGGTGATCATCTCGATAGCCTGTTATATAAAATATAAATGCCAGAAGGTATGGGAAGGATGAAGGTGAATTGCATTTCTTTGTTGCATCAAGATATGCTGATGTAGCATTTTTAATCAAATCTGAATTTGGTGTGCTCGATGAGACAATTTGAACAGCACAGAAACAGGTCGATGTTTTCAAAGGAGATAAGGGTTAAGATGACAAGCTTGTTCTACAAGTCCTCAAAATGATGGATTACAGAGAAAATTCTATAGCAGCAATTGAATCTGATTGATTTTACTGATGCACTCGCACAGTTGTAAAAAAGGTTAATTTTGCTACACGACGAAATTACTGTGTGCAACTGTGAGAAAATGTCATCATTACCATGTCGTCCTGGGTACAACGTTAGACTGCAACCGTTAGGTCGTCGGCGACTAAATCGGCACCCCCCCCCCTCCTCCTTCAACCCTTGGGTTGTTGTTGTGAGGAGGGTGTGTGGACACCCAGCAGGACTAAAGACAAAACCTGTCAAAGGGCGGATGAGTTCTCTGTGAACCAACGGCCATCCATACCTGGAGAGGAGACGGGAGGCACCAGGTACTCCCCCTACTGAAACACAATGATGACCCAACCTGTTGAGTCATCAGCTGTGCTCCTACGACCGCCATAGGTTATGGAACTGATGATGATGATGATGATGATGATGATGATGATGATGATAATGAGTATGACCATTCATTGCAAGTATGATCATTTTCATAGAAATAAAATGTATGTTAAAGCAACTCTTTAGTCATTCCATTTCAGGGATCTTATATAATCTACATTCAAAATAAGTTATGTGTGTAATGGTTCAGCCCACATTCCCGGCGTCTATGAATGGTATTTTCCGAGTTACCGGAAAAGGAACTGCAAGTCTAAACAAATAATTTTGAATTAAAATATTTATTTTAAGTTGGATTTCATCTAATAGCATGATTATAATCGGTTCTTGAATGTAATAAACAGGAAATAATCTATTACAGAAGGATTTCGATCGCGATATACTTCCTCCGTGCACCACGTGACTTCCTTTCCGGTCTGAACTGACAACATGGACGCCAGCCGCGTGCAGCCGATCAAGCTTGCCAGAGTAAGAAAATATAGAAATCGGTGAAAATAATGCCATCCGAGTATCTGGACACAAACATTAATATTTAGGTTTGCATACGGTACCACTTTCTTACAAAACAGACGTAACTTTAGTATTAGTATTAGTGAATGTGTCTTGGGCGATGATGCTCCCATCACGGAGGCCCGAGCATGCCACAGTCGTGCACAGCGACATGTTGTAGTTAGCGAGAAGAAAAAAGGCCTTTTAGTGAATTTTGAGTCTTGGAAAAATATTTCTCCTGTAGGATTTGATGTCTGCCCTTCTGTAATGTCTAAAATTGCTCTAAAATTTGATTTCAGGTCACCAAGGTGCTCGGAAGAACTGGTTCCCAGGGACAGTGTACACAGGTATGCTAACACGGCTAATATCGCTGCTTTTGTTGGACGTTATCATCAGAGCTTAACACTGAAACTTGCCGTTATTTTATGGCTCAACTCCAACATATTCGATGTGTGTAGTAAAATGCTACAAGCATAACACTGGTGTTGTTATTTGGGGTTCAGTTATCACATAATGGCGTTGGAAATATCAATTATAAGTGAGACTGTTAACTACCAGTCCCTTTGCATGTATTCTGGTCTAGTTTTGTTTGTCAATTGTTACAACACTGATGATTTAACAAACTCACGGGCAAATGTCGCCCATCATTCACCCAAAGCTCGACGTGTTTAACTCCATTCGTCTGAAATCATAATTTCTCGTGTTCCTGTGTCCTGTTTTCACGCAGGTCCGCGTTGAGTTCATGGATGACAGCAACCGCTCCATCATTAGGAACGTAAAGGGCCCCGTCAGAGAGGGAGATGTGCTGACGCTGTTGGAGTCTGAGAGAGAAGCCAGGAGGCTGCGATAGGTGAGAGGAAGAAACCTGCCGAATCTTGTAGTGCTTTGTAAAGATAGTCTGCATTGTAATGGAGTACATTTGGCAAAACCAATATGTCTACAGTGTGTCTGTGAATGTTCTCATTCATCCAGGTCATGGTTATCCAAAGGAGTTGAATCAAGTGCAACTGGACTTGGTATATATCCGTGAAGACGTTTCGCCTCTCATCCAAGAGGCTTCCTCAGTTCGTGCCTTTCTGACTAGACCAAGCTTTCTGACTAGACCAAGCTAGCCCAGACTAGCTTGGTCTAGTCAGAAAAGCACGAACTGAGGAATCCTCTTGGATGAGAGGCGAAACGTCTTCACGG
This sequence comes from Lampris incognitus, assembly GCF_029633865.1. Lineage (NCBI taxonomy): Eukaryota > Metazoa > Chordata > Actinopteri > Lampriformes > Lampridae > Lampris > Lampris incognitus. The sequence continues at coordinate 25,337,027 of NC_079224.1, forward strand.
ATATATACCAAGTCCAGTTGCACTTGATTCAACTCATTTGGATGTCTACAGTATATTAATAAAAGCTGGTTCTGCAGTTTTAGATATGTAATGTCATGCTTACTAACACTGTGGACATGAAGCAGAGGATACAGTAAGAATAGAACAGCACTAACAAAAGTGTACCTGATTTTTGTAGTATCACTTAGTATTGGTCTCGTATATGATTCGAAATAAAAGTATTTTTGCTGTTAAGTGTCCATCAAATCCAGCACCACCAGTACTCTACGATAGGGGTGCACCTATATCACCCTTTCATTGTCAGTGCTGATTTTGAGCACAAATCTCACAGTTTGGGCTGATATGAGCACCGACGCAATCCGGTACTTTTGAACAGTGCAGATGTAGACCATTAGTTTGGGCTCAATAGGCAAAAATAGATTCTTTTTTTTTTTTCACCACTGACGAAATACAGGCTTCTTTGTGCCAAAAATGCAGTAAATCACACCATTTTGCATCTGTTTATAACATGATACATTTGGCTTTTGGTATAGGATTATAATCTTGGGTAAAATCTGACACCAATATTTTAGCCTGGTATCAGCCTGACATCTGATAACATCGGTATTGGTGCATCTCTGGTCTGGTCAAAATTTGTACTGAGATGTACAGTTATTATTAGATCTAATAGGTGCTTGAGTAAATTGACTTAGCTAATTAAGAATCTGATGCCAATTAATTGAATTTACCATAATTGTATAAAGAATGAAATGGTGGTATATTGGTTTTTGAGTACTAATGTCATGTGTTAACTCAGATTTTAGGAATATATGGCTAGTGAATGTAGATGGCTTTAGACACGTTACTGGTGTTTTTGCTGAATAGACCCTTGTTCTGTCCCCGTTTGGCTACTTTCGTGAGAACAGTTTATAAATATGCCATGGAAAAGACCCATTTTTCTGACATACTTTATAGCCTTGTTTATTTGGATAGAACGACACAACTTAAGCATAGTAGTCTCCAATTGTCAGTGAAGGCCAAGAGGGTGTGTGGGCTTTTCATTCAAACACTACACAACCAGATTTCACATATTGGCCCCACATTCATTGGACACATCACATACACAATTTTAGTACACGAAAACATAATTTACGCTTAAGAAAATTATATCTCAATAAATAGCTAACTATACCTCTACCCAAACTGTTTTGGTACATGTGTTCAATTGAAATGTGATTTTGACTTATCCTTTCCTTGTAGTGCCCGGTGAAGCTGAGAGGTGCCAATCCAACGCTTGTGGAGCAAACATGCCATCTGTTCTCCTGCAATGGTGTACATCTCACTTGTGGATAAAATGTTAAAATAAATTTTGTTGAGTTCAAAGTACTGAGTCCTATACTGCTTTTTCTTTTTTTAACTGATAATGTCAATGACTGACTGGATTAACATTACTTCAGGTAGAATTGGTGTTCTATCTTGGGACTGTAGGTGTGCAGTACAGCTGAATCTCAGTATTTTTACATCATTTTCCACTGAAGAACAAGGAAGATAATCTATATAATACGACTAATAATTCTTGCAGTTCTTAATTGGTCCACAGTTTCCCAAAACCTATGAGTCTGGCAGCTGTTTAGCGAGGCTACTATACACCTCATAGAAACTGGTTGCTAAAAATAAGATTGTTGACTATTCCCATCTGAAAGTCCATTAAGTTGGGTATCCAAAGCCTCTAGCTCAGTGATACTCAATCGTGCCATGAAGAGCCATGTGTGTTTGGGGGGGGGTGCATTCCAACCAAACACTATGCCAGCGGTGATGCCCTGGTGGCTCAGTCAGTTAGGTGTGTAACATGTAGGCCCAGGCCTAATCACTGTGTCTGGGGTTTATATCTGGCTATGGGATCTTTGCAGCATGCCCTCCCATACTCTTCACAGTTTCCTGTCGTATAAGGGCAAAAAGTATATTTAAAAACACTACCCCATCCAATTTCAAAATTTAGCCCTCTCCCGTCTGGTTTAACGTGCTTGTCAGTGAAATCAGGTGGTATAGTGGTAGTTTAGAGAGAAAACAGATGGTCCTCAGTGGCACATGATTAAATATCACTGTTTTAGCTCTTGGAGACATCCTCCAGTAACTATAGGCAATTTTGGTATAACAGCTCAATCCTTGTGTGTGAAAGTAAGGAGCATAAATCTACGGTAACTAGCAATGGTAAACACAGGAAGACCACATAGAAGTCACTTAGCTATATTCTGTTTCCCTACTCAGCCTACTTCCACTAGGTCACTTAATGAAAAACAAACCTACTTTTTGTGACGGAGAATTTTAACACTGTTGTTGATTTCTAAAAAAAAATAATATTGGTGAAATGAGTTGATTTACTGAAATGCATTTTATTTAATGAGTTTTAAAAAAATTCAATTTTCGAGCGCAAGGCACGCCAGCAATTAGGATTTTGTTATATTTATTCAAATAGAGACCTAAGCTTTCTTTAAATATGATTGTTTTTAATGTTAAAATCTTCATATCATGGAAGATTACACTTAAATCTTAAGAACATGATTCAGTATACCAGACTGGTATGATCGGATTCAGATTGTTCAGTTCCCATTATGACCAGTAGAGGGTAGTGTCGCTCCTAGTTTACATTTGGCTTCAGCTAAGGTTTGTTCCTATCACGAGTAACGTCATACACCATAAATTATCCATTAATAATTATTAATGGATAATAACAATCCATAATAGATTACACATTTAAATATTATAAATTAATAAGTGAAGAACTGGTCAATGATATTGTAGCCTGAAAGACTACATGGTCATAACTTTCCAGCTGGCACTGGTTGGAATTGATAATCTACCCTTGACAGAATTTACATTGATGACGAAAGTGATCTTTGACAGTGCAAACAATATCTCAAATCGTTATCAACTGTTTCTCAATTGTAGAAACCGAGATTATAATCTTTGGACAGTGGTTGGAGATGGTCCATTGATTAAAAAAAAAGTTTCTCTCTCTCTCTCTCTCTCTCTCTCTCTCTCTCTCTCTCTCTCTCTCTCTCTTTCATGCCCAGTTGAATTTTAAACTACAAGAGCGCCGGCAGTTTGTAAAGATATGTTATGTCTTCGAGAACATACAGTGAAGTCGTCAGTAGCCCAAGAATTAATGAGACATTAAATTATATGCCAGGTTTCATTTATACAGTCCAGGAAATCAACAGCAGTGTGTGTTATTTCACAGCAGCCTGCAGCTATTTGAATTTACTGGGCTGAGGGAACTTAACCTCGGTGCCCAAGGGGCCTCCGTCCAGCCCTCAACACCAGCTCATTCACTATGCCACCACCAGGTGCTTGGCTTTTCATTTCATGCCATGAGCTGGGCATCGCTCCACCCCCCCCCACCCCCACCCCACTTCCTGCGGCCCCCCAATATAGGATGACTTTCCAACTTCTGTCAGGACTGCAGAGTCACTCCTTAAAGACAAATCATAGCCCATCTTGAATTTCTTTCCCAAGGCCATAAGGGCACTAAACACCAAACAACAACAACATTAGTAACCCACATACTGTGTATATGTCACTTTACCTCCGACACTTTCCTCATACGGACGATTTGCACGTTTTTGTGGCAGCTACATGCTTCTTTCAGCTTTTTCCCTGTTTTTCAGGGGTCGCCACAGCATTTTACAGTTTCCATCAGGACCCTGTGAGGGCATAGCACCAATGCTGGCCGTTGTTAATGCAGGTATGTGGTCGCCATCTGCAGCTGTGTCTATAGATATTCATCGGAGTATACTTTCTGTATACTACCCGGGATATTTTTCTTTTTTTTACAACTTTTTAAATTTTATTTTATTTCAATCCGTTCGAATTGTTGCTCCACTTCTTTTGGTGCAGTTTGCGCAAAAAAAAAAAATTTGTCACTGCTCATTGTACTTGTATGTGACAAATAAAACTTGAATCTTGACTCGTCATGAGAAAACACTACACGTCCACCTGCCTCAGAGCTTTCCCCTCCATTTGCTCTCTCTGGTGCTGTTGACCGCTCGCAGACATGTTTCGTGACACTGATTGGATGAGGTGGATCTGACCCGTGCAGTCTATTACTGGCTGTTTGTAATGTGTATGAAGATTGAGGATTTTAGGCTTTTTCTGCTGCTGATCTAGACAGGAGTTCACTCCGTTAAGGTGTTTGGTGATGATTATGATTATAATTTATTTCGAACATGTAAATAAGCAGGATATAACACAGATAAACCACTGCCAATAATCTGAAGTGATCAACAAATGCACACCTCGAACTCAGTGAACAGATCTCCGTATGCATCAGATTATTTGCTACATGTTCAAAAAGGAGTATAGGAGGAAGTATACACTTATTTTTTCCTACACCTTCTCACCTACTCTTAAATTAATTCAGGTACTATACATTTCAAACTCGATTGCCACTGTACTGTATAGTTCAAATTCAATGCAAGTTGTGCTACACAATACAAACTCAACTACTGTGAACAATAAGAGGGGAAAAAACATCAAAAACACATGAAAAAAAAAGAAAAACATCCTAATGTCATGTACCAAGAATAAACATCTCAATGCTACGTACAACCCGAATATCCACTAGGTATCATAGAAAAAAGATGAAAAAAAATGTAACAAGGAATATATGGTTATACAAGGACCATGCGGTCCTTCCAAAGTGAGAGCTGTGTCCATATTCTCGGCACAAAGTCAAACACGTTTTCGGTGGGTGTTGGACTCCGCCAAGGTTGTCCCTTGTCTCCAATTCTGTTTGTGATATTCATGGACAGGATCTCAAGGCACAGCCAAGGTGAGGAGCGTGTCTGTTTTGGGAACCTTATTATTGCATCTCTGCTCTTCGCAAATGATGTGGTTTTGTTGGCCTCATCAGAACGCAGCCTGTGGCGCACACGGGGGCGGTTTTTAGCTGAGTGTGAAATGGCCGGGATGAGAGTCAGCACCTCCAAGTCTGAGGCCATGGTTCTCTACAGGAAAATAGTGCTCCCTCCGGGTTGGGGATGAGTTGTTGCCTCAAGTGAAGGAGTTCAAGTACCTCGGGGTCTTGTTCACGAGTGAGGGTATGATTGAGCGGGAGATTGACAGGCGGATTGGTGCTGCATCAGCAGTAATGCGTTCATTGTACCGGACCGTTGTGGTGAAGAGGGAACTGAGCCAGAAGACAAAGCTCTCAATCTTCATTCCAACCCTCACCTATGGTCATGAGCTTTGGGTAATGCTACATTTTGTAACTTCTTCCTTTACCTTAATTTTTTTAAATTAGGTTTTTCGGAATCAAATCATGGACACCTGTTTTGAACTCCAACTCTTCTACTGACGTCTCAACTGCGGATGTGTGTTACATCAAACGTCTTCCCCTAGTTACCTATCTCTATCACAGAGTTCCTCTTACAGTACATCATTCAGTACATGACATCCCCCTAATACTTGGATATAAATTCTGATCTTATAACCAACATTTCTCAACTGAGTAAAATTTACAATTACAAATACAACCAAAACAATAATCTCCGGAATCTTCTTCTACTTCAAACTTTCTAAAATCAAAACATTTGACTTAAGTAAGGATATAGTCCTTCTGTCTTTCAGGTGGGTTCCCTCTGTTGCAGAGGCCTTAGAGGAGGTGTTAAAGGTCTGCTGTGTTCAGCTTGCATGGCAGGACATCTGGAAGAGTCTATAGCTAATTGTTAGCCTGGGTTCAAACCAGCATTCCCATCTTCCAATTTTTCTGTCCCGTGTTGGTCTCCTGTTCCCTCTGTGATGAACTTCTTCACACAGGTTGTGTTTCTGCTGTACTGAACCATTGTAGGTGATTCAATGGTTACTTTGTTTCCATTTTTACTGACTACTTTATGTGGTATCTTGCCAAAAGTTGTACTGAACGTATCCACCTTCTCTTGTCTCACCAGGATGTGATCTCCAACATCCACATCTGAATATTCTGCTTTTTGCTGATCATCAGTATACAGCTTGTATTTCCCTTTCTGTTCTAAGTCTTTATCACATGCATCCAAATCCACGTATGTAGACGAGATTTCCGGTAACTTGCCTCATTTTCCTGTTGAAAAAGAGCTCTGCTGGGCTTTTGCCTGTTGTGTTGTGTTGTGTAATGCCTCTGTACAGTGACATGTTGCCCAAGCTTTCTTTTTAAATTCTGATACTTTCCTGGCGCTTTCTGTTGAAAGCCTCACCTCTGTTGCCTTCAGACTCTCCTCCTTGCTCTTTAGAATTCCATTTTTCATCTTTTCAAATTCCTCCCTTTGACTTTTAAGCTCTAATTTACAAGTTTGGTTTTCTTTCCCCATGGAGTGCAGTTTTTCCTGTTTCGCGAACCACATTATAATTCTGAGTGAACTGCTTCTGCATTTGCTGCAGCTGCTCAGTGAATTCTCTCTTCTCATCCTCCTTGATGGTGAACTGCTGTTTTAGGTCAGCTGCAAGTTGTTCGCACTCCTTTGACTTGGTGAGCTTCAGGATCAGTTGGCTTTAAAGACAATCATTGCAGCTCTCAAGCGTTAAGGTAAGTGCACTGACTTTCTGCTCTTTCTCACTCAGTGCCTGGTCCATCTCAGACTTGCTGATACTGGCTGTCAGCAAAATTCCCATGAAGATCAAGTGATCCATATTGAATTCACATTTTGCATGATTCAAGTGAAGTGCACACTCCTGCAGACATTTCATGACAGTGTGTGGCTGTTGGTCATGTGTCTTTTGGTCTGGTGCATGAACGATGACATCATCTGAAATGTTTTCAACTTCCTTTATTCCAGCTAATGCAGAAGCTATTTCATATTGATATAGCTCACTGGCTGAAGACACTCCCAAGATCAACCGTTTGTATCTATTGTGATCTGGCATGATGACGGCGTCAACTCCAGTTGGTGGTAACCCCACTTAAGATCCAGTTTGCTGAACACCATGGACCCGTTCATGCCTTGCAGGATTTCATCTACTATAGGTATGGGGTATAATTCCTTGACGATAGCACAGTTTGCTTGACGCATATCAAGACAAAGTCTAATTTCGGAGTTGGCTTTTGGCACGATTACTACTGGATTAACCCATGGAGCAGGTCCAGTCACTGTTTCAATGATGTCCATGTCTAACAGTTCTTTTATTTTTCTCTCTACAGGTCCCCTCAGATTAAACGGTATCCAATTTAAGGGCTGCACTACCGGCTGAATGGAAGGACTGATGTAAAGACTGATTTGCTTGGTTTTTAGTTTTCCCACACCCTGGAACACATCTGGGTACTGTGCCTGTAATGACTGTTTCAGATCTACAACTGCTGCAATGTTCGTGCCAATTCTCAATACTCCCTGCTTTACTGCTGTATCCTTTCCCAATAGTGGCTCACCATCTGCTTTGATGACAATGAACTCAGCATATTCAGTGGAATCTCCTATTTTTCACATTTGAAAGATCCTTTTGTTGCTAATGGCTGGCTACGTGTGTAAGCATACATTTTTCTCTCTGCCTCTAGGACACAGGAATGGCATTTTATGTGTTCTGACTGCAGTTTCCCCCAGGTTTTCTCATCAATTATACTGCAGGTTGCACCAGAGTCTACGAGCAGCTTTAGGTTACTCCACCCAAGCAAACATCCAGTCTATTTTGCACCGAGTCATCACTCACCACAAAAGCATAATCTGATTGCTCTTCCACATTATTGACTATTTGTTTCCATATATTCTTGGTCCTACATACTTTAGAGAAATGATCATTACCATTACATTTATGGCACTTCTGGCCTCTAGCTGGGCATTTCGGATCTTTGCCAAAGTGATCTGCAATTCCATATCTGTAAAAACGTTGCTTTGACTTACTTTTCTGTGGGTATTGCAGTCTGAATTTTGTTTTGTTGTGTATTTGCCCTATGCAATTCACGTTGTCATTTCCTGTCTTTGCAATCTCTTCCCCCGATTGGCGCTGACATCTGCTCCTCAATCCTCTCACACAGCGATGCGACCTCCTACACACGGGCGAGAATGAGGTCACGCCCTTCTTCCAGAAATTTGCGGCGCACATAACTTTATGAACATCGTGCGACTGCTGCGTCACGAATTTGATTGTTAGCATCAGCATTAAATGCAGTCTCTAGCTGCTTGCCTGAGTCTAGTTGCAAATTGTTGTACTGTCTCTCCTTGTTTTTGTTTAAGTGTATGAAATTACTGCCGCGCAAAATTTATATTAACTCGCGGTACAAAATAAGCGTTCAAATCTTGCACTGCCGCGTCATAATCGGCTGCATTTCCGGCATTAGGCAAGAGGGAAAAAATATCTTGTACCTCTGGCCCCGCATGATGTAAAAGCAATGCTCAATGCATAGTAGCAGCTGGTGTACCATTGCTGACGATAAGTCCCTTCCCATCGGCAAAAAGTTCGTACGAAGTCAGCCATCTTGTCCATCTTGGGCCGCATGTAGCTGGATCTTTGAAGCACTCAAACATCGGAATACTCCCTTTATCCATGTTGAAAGTAAACTCACTTGTGCTTTCCCAATTCTCGTCGCCAATTTTATATTTTGTAACTTATTCCGCTGCCTTAATTCTTTAAACTAGGTTTATCAGAATCAAATCACGGACACCTGTTTTGAACTCCAACTCTTCTACTACGGATGTCTCAACTGTGGATGTGTGTTACATCAAATGTCTTCCCCTAGTTACATATCTCTATCACAGAGTTCCTCTTAACGGTACAGTACACCAGTACGTGACAGGTAGTGACCGAAAGGGTGAGATCGCGGATACAAGCGGCTGAAATGGGTTTCCTCCGTAGGGTGTCTGTGCTCAGCCTTAGAGATAGAGTGAGGAGCTCGAACATCCGCAGGGATGTAGAGCCGCTGCTTCTTCGTGTCGAATGGAGCAAGTTCGGGTGGTTCGGGCATCTGATTAGGATGCCTCCTGGGCGCCTTCCTTTGGAGGTTTTCCGGGCACGTCCAACTGGGAGGAGACCGCGGGGTAGACCCAGAACTCGCTGGAGGGACTACATGTCCAGTCTGGCCTGGGAACGCATTGGGATCCCCCAGGAGGAGCTGGAGGGTGTTGCTGGGGAGAGGGACGTCTGGAGTGCCCTACTTAGCTTGCTGCCACCACGACCCGACCCCGGAGAAGCGGCTTATGATGAGATGAGATGAGATGAGATGAGATGAGATGAGATGAGTAATAAGAAATGTTTAGAGATAAATAAAACTTAGACAGTTAACACAACACTTCATCGTCCCTATGTCTCTCGATAATCAGCCCTTTGTACTTCTTCTTGAACTGTGTAATGTTTGTACTGTGGTTGAGTTCCATGCTCAGACTGCTCCACAATTTCGCCCCACAGATTGAAATGCCCATGCTCTTCAAAGTTGTACGAACACCTAACTTCTTGAAGTTTAACTTCCCTCCCAAAGTATAGTCCCCTTCTCTATCTGAGAATATTTTTTGAATATTACTCGGCAGTGGATTGCTTTTTATCCGACATGCTACGATGCACCGTGGTATGAAATAATCCAGACGTCAGTCCACTGCACATCAAGAGAACCAGTGTTTTCATGTTTTAAAGTGACAGTGTTGTTTTTCCACAACGAGGCCCTTGATTGAAATTCCAGCCAGAGTTAAGTACACCCCTATGGTTGTTTGTATAGGGAAGCAGGTCAGTCTCGTGTGTCCATTCATAGTTTGAGTTATGGGTCAAGATGCCGTATGCATACTATACGTTGTACGAACCGTACCTACTTTGACCTACTTTCTGTGTGACCTGGAATAGACCGGCTTTTTTTGGACCAATGGATTTGTTTTGCTCTTGGAAACCACCACAGAGCTATGAATTCAGTGCAAGTCAATACAGCACGCTACTGTAATTATATGTTGTCGTCCGCCGTCCCGAGAAGCATGCACTGCACAGGTTCATTCACTGCTTTTGACTAAATAGTTAGACAGAATACGTACTATGTGTATCAAAGGAGCTGAACTATGTTTCTATATTTCATGTTGCTTCTAAAACTAGGATCCGGACACCGATCTGTCTCAGTGTGGCTTGCAGACAAGGTCACCCAAATGCCCGGAGAGGCCCTAAATCAAAACCAAGACGAACATCCCGACACATTGTAAATGCTTCCTAGTTGGCAGGACACAAAATATTCCAGCCGACACCGATCCGTGCCAAGTCTGGAGAACGTGGAAGTCTTGTGAGTAAAAACAACACATGGGCAAGCGCTCTGATATCGTGTAGAGGAGAAGCTATGTAAGAGAGAGACTGCTTGTTTTCACCGTGAAGAAAACAAGCAAGGCCGGTTTTTGTTTCACAAAAACAAAATACTGCAATGTTTTTTTTTTTATTGCAGCGCTAAATAATTGCAACTGTGTTTTGATTTAAGGGAGAAAGCCGTTGTCAGTGTGGTTATGAATGATTCCGACTTGTTTCTATCTCGCACTCCAGCATTAACTTACAATGGGCACAGAAGCCATTGTGTGTTTCTTAGTTGCTTTTCATGGCTTATCCTTCCCCTGTGAGACGATACAGAACGATACAGCGCCACTAGAGAAAAAGTGAAACTGTCATTTGACTAGCATCCGTTTGACAAAACAGTAGCTCTGTCTCTCTCTCTCTCTCTCTCATAGAGACAAAATGCCTGGCTGGGTTTTGAAAGGCCTCATGAGACTCTTGGCAGGAGCAGCAACGTTGGCCAGCGGCACCTCACAATCCACATCTCTGATATCGGCCCAGCACATCCGGATCAAAGCCTCATTCAGAATCTGGGAGCTGTGTGTTTGTCAAACCTCATATCCTATTTCAGGAAAACAGAGTCTCAGACTGCAGTGGTCAGTGAGTACCTCAGGTAGTTGCTGTATGTATTCGGACGTGCTGCATATGGATAGCTGGTTATTCTGGGGGCGGTCGAGGGGCGGCGGCGGCGATGCCAGAGAAACTTGGCAGAAGTTTTGTCCCTCCATGCTGGGTAACAGGATGTGCAGCGGGGAGGTCATGGCGCATCCTGGGGGAAGAGAGGCCTTTGATTTACAGGCCGTGACCCAGGCCTGTAGATTTACCACTGGGGCCCATAGAACACAGAGGGGGGGTGCCAAGAAGACAACCAGTTGCCTGTGAGGTAACTAACGGTCAGTCACTCACAGTTCAACACCCCTCCACCCCCGCCCCCGGTCTCCTCTACAGCCGACAGGAAAGACGGGCCAAGTTCTCCAATTTTACAGTCTGACAACAGGGAAAAGACGCAGGTGAGGTTAAAACAGACGCTACTGTGCCAATGTCAACATGGCGCAGGTAACGTTTCGCCCTCTCAGAGGATGCTGATTACGTTCATCCGTTTTGCCAAGGAAACCTGAGCTTTAAGGGCGTTCACTCCTCCCCTGTGTATTACAGCCAAGATGTTCGAAACCACACAACGGACCTGGAAAGGGCGACGTAAAACAAGCAGTTTTGGAGACATGGAAAGAGAAAAAGAAAACATAAAAGAAAGCCTGATATGTTTTCTTTGACCCAGAAAGTTGTGTAATGTGAAAAGAAAAAAATGAAGAAGTTGCAAAAAAAGAAAGATGCAATCCTAACAAAAACACTGCATCAGCGTTTTCTTCTCGGGCACGTCCTCATTTTTTTTGTGTTTTTTTTTTGTTCAGTCACATCGAAGCAACAGTGCAAAAGAGGAGGACCACGCTGGGTCCACACCAGCGAATTAAACGAGCTGTTTATTTTTGAAGGCAAACACGCGCGCGCACACACACACACACACACACACACACACACAAACAATGCGTTTCAGTGCGGCAATATCAGGTTCCCGCAATGCCCTGCACGACAGCATTGCAACACAAACAGCAGGTGCAGAGACAGACGGGACAAATGAGGCGACGCAGCGCAAGGTTAAACGTGTGTCACTCTCTGCTGAGCCTGTCTCTGATGGTGATGGCGATGGCGGTGGTGGATAATAAGGGGCGGGGGAGATGGGGGGGAGGTATTAAGAAAGAGTTGTTTTGAAACTCGGTGACCTTGCTCCTTTAGTAAACACTATTAAAACAAAGCTTTGCGGACTATGTCCCGTGGAAAGCCATGAACATGAAGGATGCCAATGCTACCCAGCCATTTTAACAGAGTCAGGTGTTGTTTAACAGACACAAACACTTCCTCAACCTGTGCAATGCTCTAAAGTGATCGAAATGTATTACTGTATGGTTGCTCTGCTCTAAAAAAGATAATATACCCAGGTTTTTAAGGTTATGGGGGCTCTAGAGACATCTTCGGGTCAAATGGGGGGGGGTAATAAAGCCTTGAAGTACACAGCAGTTACCCACCATCATTCAGAGTGTGAGAGGGTAGCACATACCAAGTCCCTATACAGATGTTGACATGTCAGCGTGGTCTCTGATAACAATCAAGGCACACTGAGTCATACCTCCCAGGCCACCCGCGCCGTGGCTCAGGAGGTAGAGTGGGTCGTCTAGTAATCAGAAGGTCGCTGGTTTGATCCCCGGCTCCTCCAGAGAGCATGTCGAAGTGTCCTTGAGCGAGGCACTGAACACCTAACTGCTCCTGATGAGCAGGTTGGTGCTTTGCATGGCAGCCTCCATCATCAGTGTATGAATGTGTGTGTGAATGGGTGAATGTGAGGCATACACTGAAAAGCTCTTTGAGCGGTCGGTAGACTAGGAAAGCGCTATATATAAATGCAGCCCATTTACCATTTACATTCAGCTGAGACACACTCCGGGGTCTGTAGCTTGAGAAGGTGTGGAGTCTTGCTGAGGAGTGCTACAGTTGAAAAATAACAGTAGTTAAGAAAGACTTGTTGATGAATGTTAGAAACAGCCGTTTTAGTAAGTTCTGCTTACAGCTGGCCAATGTTCAGTACAGTCATTCTAGCTTCAAATAAGCTGAGTCTTGTTCAAAGAAACAGGGCCACATCTTCTAAGAAATGGTTGTTTTTATCTTCCTTCGGTTCGGAACCGGGATTGATTAAAGAGAGAACGATGGTGGCCATTTGCAAACAATATGTCGCTTTACGGCCTGCTGCGTGCTCAAGTCTTGAAGTCCCAAGGGAACAGTTAAGTCTATAACCGACTCGGTTTGGTCCGCCGTTGAAGAGCCCACAGGAATGTGGCGCACATTTGCTGTAATTTCACAGGCCGGGGAAAAGCAAAATACAGGAATAAAACTCCCCAATGTTGACACGTGCCCCATGCAAGATTGGGACACAGCCACTCCAGCTGGGTCAATATTTGGCTGACATTAGCATTAGTGGAGTTTGATGTTTACCGTGATAAACGTCCTGGCTAGGAAATGTTAGCGAGCGCTATCCTTGTTGCCCTGACCCTAATGCCAGTGTTTGAGTATCAAGCCAAGGTGCCAGGCAGATAAACAAGGGCGAGACAATGCTGCCATTGCAAACTGGATATGGGACGTGTGCCAACAGTATCATGGCAGTGCCAATGCAATATAAAACCGTCTACTTCCGCATGTTCGACCTTGGAGTCCTGTCTCTACAGCTGATAAAAGCGTTCTGATTCTGCAACATCAAGGTCTGTAGATAACTGCATGCATGTGTGCTATTTGATTTCAGTAAACTCAAATAGATTTCGAATGGCTAAAATCGGTATTACTGTCATTAGTTTCGAATGGCTAAAATCGGTATTAATTAAGTCTGTAAACATGATTGGAATAAGCAAGAATTTGCAATTTTATTTTTTTCTTTCCTAGAATGCTGCAGAAAATCAGCAAAATGCATGCCAAAGAAGGGTCTGGAACAAATTACATCGAGCCAAATTGGAGGTGGAAATCCCTGGCACACCCATCCTTGCATTGTATTAAATAATATATCTAACATATGGCTTATCTAATTACGAATTATTTAATTATTTAATTATTATTATTATTATTTAATTTCATTATTATTTATTTATTATTTTAATAATAATCATTATCATCATTACATTTATATAGCGCTTTTCTAGGCACCCAAAGCGCTTCACATTGAAGGGGAATGAGTAATGGAATTCAATGAAACACAGTAAACATAAAAGTCTTTACTTTAATTATGACTTATTTAAGATATATGACTTCTCCGTGGCTCTGCAATGAAATTCATGGAGTTGCTAAGATAACAAATTTCCTTCATGGGACTGCTTCTGGTAGCGTCAATGCCACCTGGAGTTAAAGCAATAAGGGTTAATCTTATTTGTGACCATGCAAAATGCAAACAAAAATTGCCCGAGAACTGACCTCATATCACAACTCTCGGCATCTTTTTCACATAGCGTGTCAGGTGAGGTCTCAGGATTCAAGGTTGCCAGGGATGGAGGCCGTCATTTGAAGTTGCAGAGGCTAAAGTTGGACCTGCTTAATAGATTGCAAGGGGTCATGGACTCGCTGTGACTTAATGACTCTGGAGATTAACAGCAGTTGTTAACAATACAATGTCAATATTTCATCAGCCCCTTCTTGTTTTATAACGTGAGAATAAAAAAAAAGAAAACCTGACATCCAACATATAACATGAACTCATGTCTGAAGACAGAATTTGGCACAGGCTCTTACAGACAGGCGAGAGTATGGACACCAGAGACTGGGGAGATTTGAAGGAGATGGCAACATATTTTCAAGCTTATAAACGGTATTGCCCTTTACTAGGGAGATGAGTATTTTGTGGATCGCTCCGGGGGGAGGAATCACAGCGCCTGTGAAGGGAGCACAGCTGCGGCGGTGGAGTCACAGATCACGTCTCCAACTGTCCTCAAGGAACAACATGTGACTCAAGTTCTTCTTTTCCTTTTTCTTCCTCCAGCCTCCTGCTGTTCATCATTTGACGGTTGATGATGGCTAGCTGTACACATCTTCCCCGAATCCGGCTTCACAATTAAATCCTACACAGCTGAGATGTGGCCTCCATTTGACCTGTGGCCACCTCATCTGCTCTTCAATTAAAACTGGATATTATCAGCGCAACGAATTATAATCACTGTAACCCTTGTTGCTGCTTGTCCCCGCCGTTACTCTGTGATAAACATCACAATGCATGCTTGAATGTCAAGCAGCGGGCAAAATAGCTCATTCGAATTAGGAATGGCCTAAAAAAATCAGGGGGAAGGGGGACTGATGGATTATTTCACACAGCAATAGCTCCAGGGAGACTAAACAAATGGCTGCTTATCGGGTCTAAGGCTATAGGTCCCAGGGAAGGCAAAGTCGCGGTTTCAGGAGCTCATTTAGCACTGACAGTCACTCCACTTATACAGAATCCTCAGACACTTGATAATAAAGCACAAACCAAGAAATTATTCAAAGCTAATAACTTTAGCATGGAATTTGTTGTGGTATGTATAACTTGCCTTGGCAAAATGGTCACATGGACTTTGTGAAGTGTGCGGCTGCACAGGGCCTCATGCCTCTAGGGCGTTGCACCTGGCCTGCAATCCTGCAGGTTATTTTTATTATATAAATCATTTTTTATGACTCTTCTTGACCCAAAATGCTTCTAAAATTAATTTTTGTATCAATTCCAATTTGTATCAATTATGCATAGTCAAGGTCACATGAAAATATCTAATAAATTATTCAGGTTTTTTCATTTTAGATATTACATCGTTATGTAGTGCGTGCTCCATCCTTGCTCACTGCGAGGAAGAAGAAGGAGAGACAATGTAGGCTGCACGAGGGTGCGACCGATTTTGTAAATATGAATCGGGTGCTGAGAAAAGGAAAAAAAATTAAAAAGAGCGAAGAATTTCATAAGTCATTGTGAGGCTCGCTGGATAAATTTGTCAACACTTCCAGAAATGTGGTGAACAGCTGTATGCAGGTGACTGTGAATGCAGGCTAGGTGTAGTGACCGGTCTGAAAAATGATGTGAAATCTGAATAGAATGTAGGCTATAGACTTGAAATATTGAATTGTAACATACTGTCTTACTTTAACGTGCCAAAAAAAAGTGACTTTTGAGCTGAGCTGACTTGATGGGGTAAAGCCAGAGGAGGCGCTAGTGCAGCGACCACGACACATACTCACATCTGACTTCTCCCCCACAGACACCGCCAATTGTGTCTGTAGGGATGCCCGACTAAGCCGGAGGTAACACGGGGATTCGAACCGGCGATCCCCATAATGGTAAGCAATGGAATAGACCACTACTCTACCCGGATGCCCCAAAGCCGATAGTTTTACAGTTGATTTTTTTTTCCTTTGAAAGACTATAATAGCAAAAAGTCATAGTTGAGACTATGTGCATGATGATGCTGTATTATTCCAATTGTTAAAAATGCATTGCACCAAGATCACACGTGCAGTAGAACTAGAATAGGTAATGTGCATGTGACCATGACTCATGCACATGCGACAGCCCTGCGCCTTGGCCTCCACAGAGCGGCTCTGGCATAAACAACACATTTGTCGCCATGTTACTGATATTTTATAGCCATGAATAAGTCTTGTGTTTTCAATGCAGACATGTTTATCTCTACTCTGTTACCCTTCACTGATATGTGTTCTGTCAACTTGAAACTGAAACTGGCAAATTGTTGATGTGCTCTAGTTCGAATATAAGGATATTTGGACAATATTGTCTTACAGTTTTAGTTGTGTACCTTCAGATTAGTTTGCAGGTAGTGAGCAGATATGACATCAGCCAAATCAAAATGACAATATTATTTTGGCTTAAATACTCTATGCAATTTGTCTCTCGCCGTAGTTGCTCTGAATGTTAAATGAGGAAGATTATACTATGAGTGTTCTTTCTAAATGCAGTTAGTGCACCGGTTCTCTGGATTAATCTCACTATTGCTTACTGTCTTCAATTGACAGCATTTGTTTGCGCGGCACAGTGAACCGGAGCCCTACCCATTTCTAAGCACAAAGGATTTTTGATTCACAGTACCACAAGAAAAAGAAAAAAAATGAGAGAGAGAGAGAGAGAGAGAGAGAGAGAGAGAGAGAGAGAGAGAGAGAGAGAGAGAGAGAGAGAGAGAGAGAATATGCAGCTGCTGAGGTCAAGCCCAGTCTAGTAAAACTATTTACATTTCCCAAAATGGGTTATATGTACATTCTGTACTTTCTGTTTCCTGCCAGCTGGGACACTCATTTTGGAAATAGAGGCTCTGGGAAGTAAAGGAACTGGAGGAGAAGCATGCAGCATCTGTAGAGGTGAAAACATCTACAAGGTCTTCCATCACTGGGAATTTGTCTCTCATGACAGAGGCTCAAGTAAAACTATCTCTTGGCAAGCAAATACCGATGCAGCCAAGCAAAAACATAAACATGCTCCTCTGTATAGGATATACCACCTCAAGTCTGTGCGTATGTATGTAAAATGAGCATAGGCTATGAGATGCCAAATATGTAAAAAGAGGTGTGCACGTGTGTGCAAATAGCTAGGTGCAGAAGTGGCATTTGTGCATCCATGCATGCTAGCAAGTTGGAATGTACATGTGCAGGAATGTGTTTATGCATACATTGCTGAATCCACATTTGCATTCTGTTGCCAAGCCAGCATTGCTATATGTCTGTATTAATATGCCTATGTGTAGCATTGCAGGTTCACTCAATACAGCCAAACGTGCCACCTAGCTGTTTGTGAGCTCTCAAATTGCAAATCCACAGCTCTTGATCCAGGCCTTTCCGCAGCACCACAAGACCTGATGAACCAAGAGACGCCAGGTGCATCCCATAGCCGACAGCTCACACCCGGTGAACTGTGCCATCTGTGCTCACCAAATGCCACCAGTTCACCCAGTCGAGCATTGCTCTGGGAAGAGGTTGGCCAGCGTTGCCTCCAGACAATTCGTTGATGTTGTTCTGATTGAACAAACTGATGAAGTCTCACTCAGGGTGTCAGGTGCAAACAGGTGCCACCTGTTGTCCTCCTCTTGAGTCATATAGATAACAGGAGTTATCTATATAACCGCTGCTACCATAAAACACACTATACTCCGGTATATCAATACACTTACTAATATTAGTGTAAATATACACGCGAATACACAGAACAAACAAAAAAATCCCGTCTGACACACACAAACATGCATAAACACATGTACATATTAACACACACATGCACAACTGATAAATATGAAATGAGCAAATATTACCTTGCAGATCATTTGGTCAATATTTGTTTTAATTACTTTGAGCAAAGGGACAAGGAGCAGCTCAGCCTGACAGCTTGGCATAAAAGGGTGCAAGTCTGAGTGCTTCACTTTGAGAAATGCCAAAAAAAAAGCAAAAAACGTTGTTTTAACTGAGAACACGGCCTGAAAACCATTTCAGATGTACTGTACCACTACGCACGTCCTGCGCGGCTCACTGACTGAAATTGTGAAACCACTTGTTTACTTTAAAAAGTCTGGTGCAATTGGTGAAATATGACCTTGATTACTGTAGCCTTCACCTAACAGAGGTGGGTGTACTCAGCAGTCAAGCCCACTGTCAAAAAGTAAATCATTTACACAAATATGAAACACTAAAACAAGACCGATAGATTTTGTTTTTGTATCAGAGCCAGGTAATCCGTTTGGTCAAATTATGGTCATGATTCTGTTAATACTTTCATAATTGTTGATAATAGTTCATATTAATAGACCAAACAACCTTATTTGGTTTGAGATGGTTACTATTTCAGATTTAGTTGTACGGTCATATCATAACCAGGTTAATCACCTTTATTTAAACAATTATAACTGACATTTAGGGGGAAAACATTATAAAACAAGCTCAATTTGCCACTAAAGTGTAACATATGCAACATTTGTAAATCCAATTGTGAAAAGTAAATTTACCTCAGATGAATCACATTAAGTATGAATAAAAACCGATGTGAACCGAGCTAAACCCAAGCTACAAATCTATACACAATACATTCCCTTTGTCTTACTTCAGCCCTTTTTCTTAAAGGACAGATCTTGGTATATGTTTCCCATATGATGGTTTTAGCGTGCAATCTTGGCAGGATGTTACAAAAGCAAATAGTTGCAGATATTTGGCTCAAATGGCCTCATAAAACACAAGTCAGAAGTTTGCGTGAGGGGCGATGGAGTCTTGAAAGATCAGGTGCACTAGGGACCGTTCCCATCCAAAAAAGGACAGAGTGTTTTGAGTCCCCAAAGCAACAACAAAAAGCTATATATTTTTTCAATCTGCTCTCATTGCCTGGGAGATGGTGACCTAGGCTAACGGCCCATGGGGAAGAAATGGGGTGGAAATGAAAGCGGATTAACATGAAAGTTCCTCTCTTTTTACACCAAAATCAGCGCATATAAATAGGCAATTGACTCCTTTCACATTGCCAGCAGGCCCGGTTCTGACTGCCAGTAGACGATTTTGCCCCTTTTTTTCTTCTGTAGCGTCATTTTTGACGTCATATCTGTAGCGTCATCTTTGACGTCATAAAGTAAACAGTAGAAAGCAGCATGGAAGCCAGATAGACGTGGTTAACGTTACTTTTATATATACACTACCGTTCAAAAGTTTGGGATCACATTGAAATGTCCATATTTTTGAAGGAAAAGCACTGTACTGTTCAATGAAGATAACTTTAAACTAGTCTTAACTTTAAAGAAATACACTCTATACATTGCTAATGTGGTAAATGACTATTCTAGCTGCAAATGTCTGGTTTTTGGTGCAATATCTACATAGGTGTATAGAGGCCCATTTCAAGCAACTATCACTCCAGTGTTCTAATGGTACAATGTGTTTGCTCATTGGCTCAGAAGGCTAATTGATGATTAGAAAACCCTTGTGCAATCATGTTCACACATCTGAAAACAGTTTAGCTCGTTACAGAAGCTACAAAACTGACCTTCCTTTGAGCAGATTGAGTTTCTGGAGCATCACATTTGTGGGGTCAATTAAACGCTCAAAATGGCCAGAAAAAGAGAACTTTCATCTGAAACTCGACAGTCTATTCTTGTTCTTAGAAATGAAGGCTATTCCATGCGAGAAATTGCTAAGAAATTGAAGATTTCCTACACCGGTGTGTACTACTCCCTTCAGAGGACAGCACAAACAGGCTCTAACCAGAGTAGAAAAAGAAGTGGGAGGCCGCGTTGCACAACTGAGCAAGAAGATAAGTACATTAGAGTCTCTAGTTTGAGAAACAGACGCCTCACAGGTCCCCAACTGGCATCTTCATTAAATAGTACCCGCAAAACACCAGTGTCAACATCTACAGTGAAGAGGCGGCTGCGGGATTCTGGGCTTCAGGGCAGAGTGGCAAAGAAAAAGCCATATCTGAGACTGACCAATAAAAGAAAAAGATTAAGATGGGCAAAAGAACACAGACATTGGACAGAGGAAGACTGGAAAAAAGTGTTGTGGACGGATGAATCCAAGTTTGAGGTGTTTGGATCACAAAGAAGAACGTTTGTGAGACGCAGAACAAATGAAAAGATGCTGGAAGAATGCCTGACGCCATCTGTTAAGCATGGTGGAGGTAATGTGATGGTCTGGGGTTGCTTTGGTGCTGGTAAGGTGGGAGATTTGTACAGGGTAAAAGGGATTCTGAATAAGGAAGGCTATCACTCCATTTTGCAACGCCATGCCATACCCAGTGGACAGCGCTTGATTGGAGCCAATTTCATCCTACAACAGGACAATGACCCTAAACACACCTCCAAATTGTGCAAGAACTATTTAGAGCAGAAGCAGGCAGCTGGTATTCTATCGGTAATGGAGTGGCCAGCGCAGTCACCAGATCTCAACCCCATTGAGCTGTTGTGGGAGCAGCTTGACCGTATGGTACGCAAGAAGTGCCCATCCAACCAATCCAACTTGTGGGAGCTGCTTCTGGAAGCGTGGGGTGCAATTTCTCCAGATTACCTCAACAAATTAACAGCTAGAATGCCAAAGGTCTGCAATGCTGTAATTGCTGCAAATGGAGGATTCTTTGACGAAAGCAAAGTTTGATGTAAAAAAAATCTTATTTCAAATACAAATCATTATTTCTAACCTTGTCAATGTCTTGACTCTATTTTCTATTCATTTCACAACATATGGTGGTGAATAAGTGTGACTTTTCATGGAAAACACAAAATTGTTTGGGTGATCCCAAACTTTTGAACGGTAGTGTATATCGTGTATTTCAGTCTCTCTTTCAAACCATACAGTCTCAACGCAGACTGGACGATGTTCGAGCGCTGCTTGAATGAAGACGTACCCACAAACAAGAAATGTTTTTCCTCAGTTGCCGGCGCGATTTTATGACGCACGGACAATGGTGTACGTCATCGCGCAAATTAGCGCGTTCACCCGGGCGCGTTTACATCAATGCCGATCGGAGGTGGAGCCGGTAAATACTCGTGCCCGTGTCTACTGCAGTCATTTGACCCGGGAGTGAATGCCCATTGTACCCTACATTGACCACCAAAGGCGGATGTTAGCGGGTGTTGGCGGGTCTTTTGGCCAGTGTGAAAGCTCAGATTTGTGGGAAGAACAAAGTTGCAGGTTTCCATTTGCCTGGACAGATGCAGCATGTTAGCATGTTTGCATGTGGACCTTGAGACACACACACGCATACGCACACGCACACATATACAAATACCAAGTCCAGCTGCACTTGATTCATCTCCTTTGGATAACCATGACCTGGATGAATGAGAACATTCACAGACATGTTCACAGACATATACAAACATATTTGTGTGTTCCCTCTGCCTCCACTAGAGGGTAGTAGTGGGCTTTACCATATTAAACAACTGAAACAGAAAATGGACCTTGTAAACTGGAAACCTTTTCAAAGGACACGTTTGGTTCTGCACGTCCACATGTCACATGTCTGCATTTGCGTCGACACGTTCCTGTGTATGAGTGCATGCATATGTGTCTGTGGTCATATCTGACCCTCTGATTACTGTATGGTCAAGAGAGCAAGAAAAAGCAGAAGTGTGAAATGCAATAGTGTATGGTACGGTAAACTCTGGATACAGTCACAGGATGTTCTGAAATGATTAAGACACTCAGGGGCTTGGCTGTCGTTGCTACCGCTTTTTTCTCCACGTTTCTTAGTCGTTCCCTTCAAGTGTTAATACTTGACAAAACTGTAAATCCTAATGCCCTAATCAATCATGTCCGAAGTATAGCCAACAATCAATTAATGCACTTGTTAATCCACGTATTAATCTACTTATTACCTTATTTGCACAAATGCACAAACACATTCTTCGAATATCCATTAGCATGACATACAATCATTAAGCATCACAAACCACCATCAATATAATTACTACACTGTACTCCTCCAGTTCTGGAGTTTTTCCAGCCACTCTTGTGTAAAACCTCTGTACCTGTAGTGATTTTCCATTGACATTTAACACGGAAAAATATATATACAGGCATCAGCTGCTCAGTTTGATCAGCATGGCATCCATCTATCAGTGTCTAACAAGGCATAATACATCCAATTATCAGCAGATAACACACGCGCGCGCACACACTTAATGCCGAACATGTCCAGACTGATTTCTCTGTTCAATCACATGACAGTCATAAGCTCTACTTTACAAATTGTAAACCACTGTGACCATCCATTAGACTCATACAAAACATCACGGCACACCTCGTTCCTCGAGTGTGTATCAGTCAAAAATGAAGCGTCTCATACGTGGGAGCCGAGTGACTGATGGGAGGTGAAGTCTTGTCACAAGCCTCGCATGTGCACACTCAGCCTTGTGCCTCAGACTCGTGATGCGCGGTTTGAATATGATTAACCTCCACTGACATTATGTTCACCAGGTAACCAAAGGGGGTTATGTTTTAGATGTCCTATACCATTTCAATAAACAGGAGATGTGGGACGGCGAGACTTCATCGATAACCTCTCAGTCCCAACGCAACTGTCAATTGTCATGTTTTGGAATTGGATCAAAACATGTCTGACGATGGGCTATGCTTTTATTTTATTTTTCTAATTTGAATAAAGCTTATACTTTTATACAGACATAGCTTTGCGCTCCTGTGAATTGGATCAAAGCTTTTTCAAAGTCGGTTACATCGTGTATTACTGATAAACACCCGTAGTCAGTGACAAAGTGAGGGTGCATGAAATGCAATTTCTTTTTTTTTAATTAATGAACATTTAACTGGAAATAGGGCAGAAGGCAGAGAAGTACCGCAAGAAGCTTGGTTCACCCTTCTGACATGTTCTTGCACCTGATTTACTCTCTCACTCTCTCTCTCTCTCTCTCTCTCTCTCTCTCTCTCTCTCTCTCTCTCTCTCTCTCTCTCTCTCTCTCTCTCTCTCTCTCCTCGTACACAAGTCTTCGGGCTTCACTAGCCTTTACAGATGTTCTTTGTTTGGAATCTGGGTAAAAGTTCACCATGCCGGCGAGGGGGCGGCCATTTTGGAAACATTGAACAAGGTGTGGATCCGGGCGGATGGGCGGATGGGTTGACGGGAAGGACAGAGAGGAAAGAGAACAGACCGATTTCTACTGTTGACAATGTCTGGTAAAAACAGTATCCAGCAAATGACGTGGTTTACTCCTACCCCAAGCAAAGTCTTCATTATGTCTAGGCCTAGCTTCTCTCTTTCCCGCCCCCCCCAAAAAAGGTTTTTCTTTGCCATTATGATGACAGTAGAAAGAAATGTACAACAACAGGGTGTAATTAAATTCTCGAGGCACCGTCCACGTCATCACATCATCTTAGTGAACCGCAATTAAAATCTTGAAGTTCAACCTGAGTGTTTCCCAGGAGGCTCACGTGAGGTGTTGCGTTTGAAACTGTAAACAACACGCGTTTACAGTTTCAGAACAAATCAGCATGTGAAAATCTAAGCAACAATTACAGTAATCTTGCCAATAATCATCACATTAATCATACAATCATAGCTACATCAGCGGAATCAAAATTCCCTCTACTAAAAAATGGGTTCTCTCTTGTTCAGACATACCTGTCTGACATCATCAGGGTGCCTTGGGTGAGGTTTAATTTTAAAAATGGTCTTATGAGCAATCATATATTCCTTTACAGTAAATACAAATTAGTCAAACACATGTCTCTTGGCACACAGTGTGTGTGATGTAGACGTCATCAGATCTGCTTCTGTGTAAGACCCCAAAAATGAAGGGAGTGGAGGACGAATGTATAGTGTATACAGTACTTCATTAAATTGTCCCATCCAACACCTATTCAGCTCGAGTACATACACTCTTCCCCCGTAAAATCATGTACTGGCGGGTAGAAAAGTTCAATTTGTCTTGAATCAACACTGTTCCCTAATACTGGAATGAGGCCTGGGGGTTTTCTGGTTGAGAAACCATGTTCACACGTTCCTACCGCGGAAGAGTATGCGTGAGCCATGCAGGCCTTTTGCTGGCAAAACGGGCTCCATCAAACAGAAACAGCTGTTTTCATGCCCCAGCAAACCCTGCAGTAAAAACTAAGCACCTAGAGCCACAATGAGTCGTCGACATGCCTGGCAAGTGAATTTGTCTGCTTTGAAAAATAACAGCAAAAATCTTTGCATTGGCCTCAGCGTTCTCACTTAGAGACTCTCTTAGGCCGAATGAGAAAAACCTATTTTTAGCCAAAACACAGCAGTCTTTGACTGTCTCTGTGGAAACCCCCCGTTCCTCCAAGGCCTCAGTTAAAATAATGCATGTTTGTTGCATTCCAGACGCATGAGTGAGGTCTCTGTGATTCAGTTGCACTGTGTTTCCCCTCACAGCCCTGTGGGCAATCTCCCAGTTACCTTTCACCTACTTAGCCCAGGCTGCAGACAGGAAAGGGTTAAATCAACCCCTTGTTCTTGTTCTTTTGTAGTCTGGCCACGGATCACGTATTGCCTGCGAGCTCCGAAGAGGAGGGTGTTAAGAATCCGAGCCTTGGGAATTGTCATATAACATGGGCATTCTCTGTGCTGTGAACTTTCCCCTAATTCTCACAGTCTTCCAGCCTCCCTACGGCAGATCCGCGCCGAGGAGCAACTCGGGCCAAGTGATTCGCATGTTCCCCCTGCTGACGTGAGCCACGAGGCCGGTGACTTCATTCAAGCACAGCATTTCTCACTTTATCCCCAGTGAGATGATTAGGGGAGCATAATGCTGTCTCTGCGAGGGCATTTGCTTTTCTGTTTTGAGGAATCTTTTCCAGTAACGACCTTATCTATGCAGATCTGCCAAGGGACACGATAAGTGATGCACTGTTTTGAGCAGAGCTGAAGGTTGCCTCGATCATGTTTAGCTTAGTTAGCTGGCGGTCTGTTTTTGGTAGGGATTGTTGTGACTCCCTGTGACGGTTGTCGATTATGGTTAAGAGAAATGAATAATGAGAATTGTTTTCTCATTAAGGAAAGCACGTGGTCCGTGTTCACAACTAAGTCAATCAGAATGATGGGTTTTTCTCTGTGCTCCTTTTGTGCAAAGTGCCGGTGTTTATAAAAGTACTTCCGTCAGGAATGAATTACACTTACACATATGCAACAATAGCAATATATATATATATATATATAATTTATATTGCATTTCTATAGATCTGTTCACCTTTAAACCTGTTTCAGTTAAGTCTTCTTTAATTCTTGATGGGAAATTACTTTCCAACAAGTTTACACAGCACCAATCCCAAAACACATAAACATGTTTTACATTAATAATGAACCATGAAAAGTGACATAAATCAGATATCCAGGTAAGTGGGGGAGGTTAGAAGTTAATAGTAGTTTTTTTCAGCATGTGGCATGAAGGATGACTAAAATCCATATCACCTACTCATGATCTGAGGGAGATGGCTCAAATGCGAACTAATGTTAAATGGGTGGTCTGATGAATATCACTGGGATTGTTTACAGAGGAAATTAGTTTATCTTTTCCAAGAAAAAAATAAAAAAATAAAAAAATCGGTGGGCATTTCAGACCCAATGAGATGCAGAAGCCCATGCTCCTTATCTGATTTGCCAGCTCACAATACTGGCAACAGCAGCATACTGCACTGTCCCTGTACGTTTGAATGCATTCATTCACTGAACGACAATGGTGAGAGCAATCTGCAATAACTGACAGCAGCCATCCAGTGATGCTTCATTACGTGTTGTGCAGCACATTAGCTGGTAATAAAGACCAAGCTTATCTCAAAGCTGGCAGCATCATTTATCAGAGGACACCCGGCCGGTGGAGATAAATGTCAAAGTCTCCCCGTCTCTTCCTGGGCAGTGATGGAAGTCTGTCCCCCCGTTACATCATGATCTGCCCCTGCCCTCCCGTTCGCCTCTGACATAAAGAGTTAAAGGAGAGGTGGAGGAGGGCGAGAAACCTGAGAGTGACTCCACCCCCCCCCCCCCCCCCCATCTCTCCTGCTAGCCAATGGCAGCAACTTGTCGGCCAGCGTTGCGAGCTGCGAAACTATAAAGCGGCGGAGATGCCTCGCACAGGCAGGAGCTTGAGCTCTCATAGCCAACTTGATAGGACGAGGGAGGGGCGCGCCGTACACTTCTTACTCTGCAACAATAGAGCGGTGCACCGTCCTGAGCAAACCTTCAACGACGCAGCCAAACCAGCAGCAATGAAGACAACACTGGCAACTCTGGCACCTTTTCTGGCGGTCCTCGTGGCCGCGGACTTCCCTTTCGCGAGGAAAGGGGGTTCATCCGCAAGCGGCACGACCAAGGAGAAGCGCGTGCAGTACGCGGCGTGGGACGACGTGAACGTGCTCGCCCATGGCCTGCTACAGCTGGGCCAAGGGCTGAAGGAGCACGTGGACAAAACCAAAGTCCAGATGAGAGATATCTCCACCAAACTGAAGGTCTTCAACGGCACGGTGACAGAGCTGGGGAAGGAGAGCCAGAAGCTGAGAGCCGAGGGGGAGGCTCTGAAGGCTCAGGTCCGGGGACTGGAGGACAGAGAGGGGCACCTGCTGAACATCACGGCCGAGCTGAGGGAGAAAACCGAGGAGATGCAGCACGAGAGGAGGACGTTGACCGAGAGGATGAGTCGACTGGAGGAGAGGGTTGACAGCATGCTGCAGGGAGACGGGGTGCTGCCTGACATGAATGCTGGCGCCTCCAAGAACTACAGTGAGGCTGGCATCATCCAGGTGAGCCCTGAGTCGAGTTTTTCTGTTTGCAGTGGTGATGATGGTTTGGTCTGGATTGTGTCTTATGGTGAGCAGAGGCACGTTTACACATGGTAACTTCAGGGAAGTGAGCTTATGAGCATGTTACTGAAGACAATGAGGCTGTTAAGAGGATTATCTTACATCCTTTGTCCTGAGGAGGTTATCACTATATGCAATACATTCTTCTACCTTTTAGATGAAGTTATCGCCATACAATATGGCTGTTTTTGCAGGAAGCAGACTATCCACTTAATTTGCCGCTATACGCATCTCCACATCTTCAGTCATTTACGGAGAGAAGTTCTGCAAGTCTAGAATATGTGTTATGTTATAAAAAGATGATAAGATTGATTTTATTATAGAGGAGGAAAGGAAGGAAAGAGGGCATCTGATAGTGGGCCAATGTGTAACAAGGAATAACAAGAAGGAAAACAAGAGGCTGTTTTGATAGACAGGAACAGTTGGCTTGCATGGTGGGGTTATTTCTGTGGACTCAAAGGGACTGAATAGAAGTGCATAGTGCATGCGTGTGTGCGTGCATGTGTGTGTGTGTGTGTGGGGGGGGGGGTTAATTGGCTTGCAGTGCATGCATGCACTACAGAAGAGCGTGTGGTATGTGGTGACAAATACTAAAAGATCTGCATGCATCAGTTGCAAGAATAGAGTGGATAGTTTGTGCAACACTGATATTTCATGATATGAATAGTAATAAATGGGTGTGTGACCTAGTAATAGAGGGCTAGGAGATTTTCTGTGCTTAACAGCTCACCCTCTGAAAACTGACCTTAATTTGAATTGTAAAGCTTGCATGGCGGGCTGAAAATCCCGCTCCGGGTTGAGTTATGTAACTGAGCCATGGTCAGTTGAAAAAGACAAAGGGGACGTTTGGCACAGTATTCTCCAACTCATCACCACAAAGCCAGCAAGGGGTGGGCGGGGGTAATGCTTTCAGATGTCTGGGATCTATGCCATGACTCTTATTTTAGATAAATAGGCTGGTATTAACCCTGTAGGGGAGTTTAATTTAAATTAGCTATGACATATGTATATTGTCTTAAGCATAGTGTGTGTACTATGGATCTGTGTATCCATAGATCCACAATAAACACACCATTTCTTGAGTGAATGTGAATGACCTGCTGGTTATGCACTCTGTACTACCACGGTGCCAAACATGTCCCTTTATACCAAGGAACAAAATACACTGGGAGTGAACAAAATGAGTTCAAGAAAGAATGCTTCTTTTTTTTTTCAGGTGATGCTGGAGGCTCAAAACAAACGTATTGATGACCTCGTGGTGAGAATCCGGCTCCAGCAGGAGAAACTGGACAAACAAAATGTGCGAATCAGGACCCTGCAAAGTCAGGTAATGCCTGCACAACTGTCAGTAACAGCTTGTGAAACCAGTATTATGTTTATTTGGGCTTATGTTTCTATCATCTGACTGATTTTATTTTATTTCTTTTTGAATCTTTCGTTAGCTTCAGCAGAAGAAGGAGAGGCCGATGATGAAGAGCAGCAATAAGGCCGAGGACAAGGTGCAAACTAGCGATGTGGAGCAACGTGACTCCCCGGCCGGTGAGTAAAAACCCAGGCGACCAAATCCTCCTTGACTACATGTACTTAAATCACCTAAATATAATCCGATGCCGAAACGTGCCACGCCATCTGTTTAGTGGGGCCAATAATAAGCTTAATTCAATAGCAATTAAACTCAATGAGCCTCGTTCAACACTGCGGGTTTAACTATGAACGACAAGTCGCAGCTGAAAGAAAGTCGAGGGGAAAAAAACACGACTAGTGTTAAAAGTTATTGTTTCCCTTTAATTTGCTGTGTGTGTGTGTGTGTGTGTGTGTGTGCGCAGTGGTGCAGTGGAGGATATGCATCTAAAACTAGTTAACCCCCCCCCCCCTATCTTTTTTTAGGATTGAAATAAATCTTCATTACATATACTCGCTGTGTACATTAAAGCATGTCGTATCAATCTGATGTAAGTTATGGAGAATAGTGTATTTCAGTCGCAGAAATACATAAATTAATGTTTTTTTTCCTGAAAGTATTGCTCATATCAGTAGCTGCTTGCCTAATACTGATCACTGATAATAGTTTACCCCCCCCCCTTTATTTTCCCTGTGTGTACATATGAAAGTATATTGAGAATTACTGATAACCAAAGAAAAATAAATACCTTGTATGTGTAAAGCATACTTGACCAGTGAAGCCTTTTTTGGGTTCATACATATCCCACTGTGTAAGTGCGTAGATGTGGACGTATCGGCCAGACAGATGTTCTCCGTCTTCACATTATAAGAGAAAATGGGTCGCGCTGTAACTAACACTCACAGAAGGATGATTTTAATCCGTTTTAGCTCGCACATCTCACATTTCCGGCGGCCGCAGCGAGAGGGGAAGAGGCCGGTCGAGTTCAGTCAGCCGGCACAAATCACAATAAGGCCTCTGATGCTGATGTTCTGACATCAGCAGGATTTGAGGAATGCCAAAAAGAAACAAGTTTCCCTGGATTGCCTCCAACTGGGGGAAAGTTCACCAGTCTCGCATAGTGTTAAGTCAGAGTCTCACAACAGAGCCCCAACACAAAAGGATTACTCAGTGATCATCTCAGTGCTGGGCAGAGAGAGGTAGGGAGCAGGGCCACGCATGAAGCTTTGTGCAGTTCAACTGTACGGTGTTCCTCAGATTACAGAGCCTGGACCTGGGCCAGAAAAATATGCCGAGTTAAAAGAGGGGGGGAAAAGGAGTAAGAGTGGTCTAATTTTGTTGGTGAACTTTATACAGACATCCTTTGCTGTTCTGGAGACACTGGTACCCCGCCCGCCTCTGTTTTCAGACCGCCTACTTTTCGCGTAAAACAAGCACTCCTACATCCCCGAAGTATGAAGTATGTGTAACCTTTCCCCTAGATCTGTCAGTGTCAGACATCCCACCATCTTCCTCCTCCTCATTCATCCTCTCTTCTTCTCCCCATCCCCAGCACTCCATATAACTCTCTCTCTCTCTCTCTCTCTCTCTCTCTCTCTCTCTCTCTCTCTCTCTCTCTCTCTCTCTCTCTCTCTCTCTCTCTCTCTCTCTCTCTCTCTCTCTCTCTCTCTCTCTCTCTCTCTCTCTCTCTGTCTCTCTTTCTCTCTCTCTCTCATTACAAAGCCAAAGAAGTGTGCTAAAGTTCAGGACTTCCTGACTGACCAACAGCAGACAGGAGCTACCACTAGGGATCAGAGTTCACAGCAATAGAGGAGGGGTCATACCACCCAAATGGGGTTTTGTGGTTCTGTGGTCAGCTGGCATTGCCTTGACAAAAAAAACACCCAGCAAACAGGCACCACCCTTGCATAACAACCAATCATTATTTACTTACTGCGGAAAAAAGATGAATCTCGTTAACCTTTTGTTGTTTTTTATGTGAAGAGTTAAGTCGCACCGTGTGATGTGATCAATTCATA
Source organism: Lampris incognitus (assembly GCF_029633865.1). NCBI lineage: Eukaryota > Metazoa > Chordata > Actinopteri > Lampriformes > Lampridae > Lampris > Lampris incognitus. Next base: position 25,367,534 of record NC_079224.1, read on the forward strand.
AAATAGAGTTTTTGGCTTTTTTGCCATTGTCCTCCATGGTAAAAGGGGTTTATTGCATGGGGAGCCATTTGTCTTGTGACTCAACAGGCATATGAGCTCTAGCTGCCTGCTCAGGGCCCCATTTTATTTTTCTACTGTCTCCAGTGTCCCAATTACTTCTGCAAGCAACAACAGCCCCCCCTATTACGACTCTCTGAGCACTCCCTGTGCATGCACTGGCCATGCATTCCAACGTCACCGGCTGGCTGTTGTGCACGTGAGGGGGGTTGTTACAGGCTGGAGGGGAGGGGGATGAGGAATGAAAGGATAGTTGCGTGTAATCAATAGGTCAAGAAGGCGGAGAGGTTTCACGTGGGGGGGTGGGTTGCTTGGGAACTGGGAAAAAGGTCACGTTTATTACTAAGTAAGGAGTTGGCACCCCCCCCCATCTCTGTCTGTCTGTCTCTCTCTCTCTCTCTCTCTCTCTCTCTCTCTCTCTATCTCTCTCATACCCTCTCTCTCTCTCTCTTTACGTATCCCATTTGTTCAGCGAGGTCAGATACCCTCATGGTTACACATGTTTATGTACAGACTTACTGATAAGTCGTATTTTAACTGATAACGTCTTTTATTTGCAAACACTCTGCTTTCACATAGGTGCACAGCAACAATGGCTTAGCAGATAGGAGCGCTACACTGACCTACTTATAAGAATGGGAAAGGGGAAACGTTCAGATTTGCGAAAATCCCCTTTTTCAAGTACCGCGCTACTCTTAATACCTCCTCAAATGGCCTCAAAAGACTCTCACTGACGACGAGGAAACATCTCATCTGTTTGAATGACAACAGCTGCTGAAACCCTTCCCAGTTTCTCCTCCGCACTGTGAAGTGTTACCCTTAGAAGAGAAGCAGTGGATGCTTGCTCACTATCATAAAAAGCCGTCCATCACAAGTTCAGAGCAAAGTTTAATTTAGTAAATATACCGTTTTTTTTAATCAAAGACAAACTATTACAGTTTAACGTGGCAGCTATAAATAGGATTGGCACCTGATGTGGAGGAAACAGATTGCTTGGGTTATCAGGGCTTTGTTGTATTCATTCCTTAAGATAACATGTCAGAGGAACTGTTTGTGTTAACAATGTTGTGTTTTCTCCCTTTGTTCTCTCTCTAGAAATAGCCTCAGACTGCCACGAGCTCTTCCTCAGGGGAGAGACCGCCAGCGGGGTCTACACCATCCAGCCTCTGAACGCTCAACCCTTTGAGGTCTTCTGTGAAATGACAGCAGGTAAGCGGGGAAGGATTTCTCTCTTGCACTGTCAGGATGTCCCTTGACTTTTTGTTCAGTGTGTCTGGACCATCGATGGCTAATAGCTCAGGCAATCCAACCACCAACTTCATAAAGAGAAGAGGAGGTGGAAGTATCCAAACAGATCTTCATGTAGAAGAAATTCCATTGTATTCTTGGAATTATTATATAAACCCACTATTATAGCTGGCATGGTCTAGGTATGAAATGAACATGACCTAATCCATGCTGACCCCCCCCCCCTCTCCCTCCAGAAGGCGGCTGGACAGTAATCCAGAGGCGCCAAGATGGATCTGTGGACTTTGACCAGCTATGGCAGGCCTACCAGAAGGGCTTCGGCAGCTTGAATGGTAAATACATCCTCTGTTGTCTTTAGCGGTCTAACATGCCGTCTCCGGTCCTGGACTGGAGCTCGCTGTGTTGGCCAGAGAAGGATTAATATGACAGATAACACAGAATAGCTGCCTGAATCACAGCCGCTTCATCAAAGACCAGGGAATGGCTTCCAAAAGTATCTTATCTCTAATTAGCTTCCAGTGGAAGAAAGATTACCTCAGCATTAAGATGCTTTGGTGAATCCCATCCCAAAGTAGCAGATTACTTATAGGGTCTAACTCTACCAGCAAATCACCCAATGGTCTTATCAGTAGTTTAACATGACATTAGTGCCTAAATGTCATCAGTTATCCTATGAATATGATTAGGAACTCTAAGAATCAGACTGTAGATGGTAAAGGGATGTCAGCACAAGTTCTCTATCCCAGCACTGGGCTGTTTTTTGTTTTTTTTTCCATTCTTTCTCTCATTTTCTCCCTCTCTTCTCCTCCAGGAGAGTTCTGGTTGGGTCTGGAGAAGATCTATTCTGTGTCTAAAAATGGTGACTACATCCTAAAGATCAAGTTCTCTGATTGGAGGGATGACTCAGAGTCCATCCAGCTCCCCTTCCATCTGGGTGGTGAGGAGACCAAATACTCCCTTCACATTCAGGAGACAGGCACCATCGCCAACCTGGAGAGCTCCCTGGTGACTGACGCCATCTCCGGCCTGCCCTTTTCCACCCGTGACCAAGACAATGACCAGAAAAACGACATCAATTGTGCCAAACACCTTTCCGGTAAGTTTAACAGCTGAACCAGAGTCCGATAACAGGAGATGCGTCCCTTGCTGTGTCAGAACTCAAACTGCAAATCAGGATTATAGTGTATTATTAAATCTAATGGTATTTCCCATTTGCTCTCTTTCGTCACAGGTGGCTGGTGGTTCAGTAATTGTGGTCGCGCCAACCTAAACGGACGATACTTCCAGAGCCCCCCTCCCAAACAGAGGCACCAGAGGAAGCAGGGTGTCTTCTGGAAGACCTGGCGAGGCCGCTACTACCCTCTGAAAACCACCGTCATGATGATCGCTCCTGCCAGTGTCGAGCACAAATCGTAAAGGCAAAAGAGAGAGAAAACAGAAAGAATCTTAAACTTTTTTTCTCTTTGGTTGATGAGGTGGACAGGGTGGTGGGGGGGGGGGGTTCATTTTTCCCTCCGTTCTCCATCTGGTAGTCTCTCACAGTGAGGGAGACCACAAAATAGAGAACTAAGGCCCACAAGAGGAGAAGGTCAAACAGCTCATACTTCAATGAGTTCCAGGTTTCCATCTCTCAGCCTCCTGAAAGCCAAGCAGACTTTCCTATACCACTACAAGGCAGAGATGGGAAGAAGAAAAAAAAGAAGCACGATACAAACTAATTATACAGACATGTCTAGTTAAGCATAGTCAATATGAAAGAAAGGAGCAGTGAAAAATAGCCGTGTGTTGGCACAACCACGGAAAGTGGTATGAGACAGCATTTGTATAGCAGATTCTCACTGTTGGAGTGCGGCTAGGGGGCTGCAATGCCTGTAAATGCAAAGTTAAAGTCACAAAGTGTCACAGAGCAAGTCCGGACCCGTGCATGATGCTCCGAGACACAAAGCATCCTCAACAAGTTCGGACTCATCACCAGGCATGTGGCCTCTTATAGTGTGTGTGTGTGTGTGTGTGTGTGTGTGTGTGTGTGTGTGTGTGTGTGTGTGTGTGTGTGTGTGTGTGTGTGTGTGTGTGTGTGCGCGCATGCGTGCATGTTGAGGTTAAATGGGATTTTCTTGAGTAAACAGCACTGCCAGTTCAAAAGAACAGTTTTATAAAAAAAGTGGTATGGACCAAAAGGTGACTTAATCCAAGTCCTTTCCCACAAGAACACAGCGGCATTAATAGCTAAAAAGACATAATGAAAAGATTTTAATCACTGTAAACTAGATTTACGGTGCCTGGAAAGAAACCGCTAAGAACGTGTAATGTCGGAAAATGGTTGCTGGTCAGAATTACCATTCTCCAACATGGGGCACTGAAAACCATTCCAGCCTTTGTGCGGTAAAATAATACTCGCCTGCCATTTCAGATCAAAACGAGTCTGTACTTCACTGTGTTTGGTTTTACTGTGGAGTTTTTGCAATGAGTTGAGTCACATTGACTGCCTTTTACATATTAGAGACATCTTTTTGTACATAGTGTATGAAGGAATGTCATATCTTCTCTGTACTTTTCACTGTAAACCCGTCTGTCGTGATATTGTGTCGGTATTCTTACGTCATGTGATTTTTGTCGTAGTGTTTTTGTTCCCTTTCTTTATTTAAATTCTGTAAAGAATCTATATTATGCATATATATTTCTGGTGCTTCCTGTCTGTAATTTATAATGTCTTCATATTTCACAGATGTAAAATTGTTTTTTAAGAGAGTATAAGAGATCTTTGGTCACAACGAACCAATAAAATTGATGTAAAATGAATCTTGCCGCTGTTCCCTTGATTATCAGGCAGTGCGTGGAGAAAGGATTCAGAAGTTAGAAATAATCATCACCAGACATCATCCTGTACCATGTAACAATCAAGTGAAAATCAAACAGAAACCCCACGGGAAGCAGTATGACGGACGAGATGAGTTAAACGTAGAGGCCCTGAGTGCAAAAGATTTTGACAGCAAATATTTCTCTATAAATTAAAATCAGAACGAACTATCGAAATTTATTCAAAACTGATTCCAAAAAAGTGATTCTGTGTTGTGCCTCAGAGGTGAGGCCTCTTCATTCCTGTGCGTAGCTCCACGTCCTATCACCCAGCAGGGCAGGCATGCTGAGGGTTAAGCTGATCTTGGCCTGGAGCATCTCACTTGGCAGGTGTAAGAGAGGAATGTCCTCTCCATGCTTAAGCTTGCCGGATTGCCTTTCACCCAGCAGATAAAGAACATCCCACGCCATTGCATGGCATCCTCAGAGTGGCATCTATCTTCAGTGTTGTTGTCAACACCGATAATCATGGAAAACAATCCCCTTTTATATGTTGTAAGGCTGCACTGGGATGAGATTTATTTGCATCTGGGTGCCGGTATTTTTGCAGAAAATCTGACTGATTGATATCGAACATGATCAAAAAAAGATGGTGCAAAAGCATAGCTGATTATGAAAACCCAAACATTACATTTTCGGCAGGATATCTGAATCAGTGTTTCACCTTCTACATGCCAACTCCCTCCTGCATGTCAGTAAAAGTTCACTCTCATTATTGATCAGCTCATTAAGTGTTAGCCTTGCAGTGTGGCAAATTCAAATTGAAATAGACAGGGGAAACCACTATTTTAGACTGAATTTATATCAGTTTCAATATTTATGATTCATGCAAAATCCATTCCATTATCCAAACCGCTTCTCCTTACTCAGGGTCGCGGAGTGCTGGAGCCTATCTTAGCAGTCATTGGGCGGCAGGCAGAGAGACACCCTGGACAGGCCGCCAGACCATCATCATCATCATCACTGGCGGTCACTCGGGGTCGAGTATGACTGTCCTCCTTCTTGGTCCTTGTGGGTCTTCAGGTGGATGAAGAGGCCAATCCTGGAGCCGCATATTTTGGTGCAGTGTGGGCAGGGGTTGGCGGTGATAGTTGTGGGATTGGTTTGGGCCTGTTTGGTGGAAACTCCCTCCTTTCTGAGTCTGCGCTTGTCTTCTGCAGCACAGTGGAGATCATTACTATATAGTGCTGCTCCTTCCTGGACAAGTTTTCTCCAGGTCGCCCTGTTGGTTGCTGTGTCCTCCCAGGTCTTAGGGTCTATGTAGCATTTTTTGATGTTTGCTTGGATGTTATCCTTATACCTTTTCTTTTGACCTCCCGGGGCATGTTGTCCTGTGAGAAGCTGGGAGTATCGAACTTGTTTTGGAAGGCGAGAGTCATGCATACGGATGACATGGCCAGTCCATCTGAGCTGGTGTTGGGCGATTGTGGCAGTGATAGTGGGAATGTTAGCCTCCTCCAGGACGCTGGTGTTGGTGCGTCTATCTTCCTAGGTGATCTTGAGGATTTTTCGGAGGCACCTCTGATGATGTGCCTCTAGTGCCTTCAGGTGCCTGCTGTATGTGGTCCAGGATTCTGATCCATACAGTAGGGTGGGCAACACTACCGCTTTGTAGACCAGAATTTTCGTCCTGGCCTGGAGGTTGCGGGTTTCAAAGACCCTTTTTCTCAGTCTTGAGAAAACCCCACTGGCACAACTGAGGCGGTGGTGTATTTCCTCATCAATGTTAGCTTTGGAGGATAGGAGGTTTCCAAGAAACGTAAAGTGGTCCACATTTTCCAGTCTGGTTTTGTCAACAGAGATGGTTGGGGGTGGAGCAGGGTTATTTGTGTTGGGTGGTGGCTGGTAGAGGATCTAGGTCTTTTTATGTTAAGGGCCAGACCAAGCTGCTTGTATGCCTTGGCAAAAGCATCCAGAATGCACTGTAGGTCTTCTTCTGAATGGGCCACGAGGGCATTGTCGTCAGCATACTGCAGCTCCATGATGGATATGGTGGTGATTCTGCTTTTAACCCTGAATTTGTTGATGTTCAGGAATTGTCCGTCAATCCTGAACATGATTTTGACTCCTTGTGGCAATGAAGATTTGCCGCTTGATGTCAATGAGCTGTTGGATTCCGTTGTCATTCTCATCGTACCAGTCTTGATGTTTCCGGGTTTTGTAGCCAAGGGTGCTTTTGCAGGAGTCCATGGTGATAGACTTAAGCAGGTCCCAGTGTGTATCAATATCTTATGGGTATTGCTTGGGCAAAGCAGCGCTGAGAGTAGCCTGGAGTTGTTCTCGAAGGGTGGTGTCACCCAACCATTCGATGTTGAGCTTTGGCCGGCACTGCCTTTTTTGCACCCTTCTTTTCCACGTGAGACTGATGGGCATGATGGAGCGGATGAGCCTGTGGTCTGTCCAGCAGTCATCCACACTGGTCATCGCTCTGGTGTTGAGCACATCATGGCAGTCTTTGGCACAGACAACTATGTAATCGATGAGGTGCCAGAGCTTAGAGCGAGGATGCATCAAGGATGTTTTGAGTTTATTCTTTTGGCGTAAAAGTGTGTTGGTGATGACCAGGCTGTGTTCTGAGCACTTTGATAGCAGCAATATGCCATTGGAGTTTGTGTTGCCAACTCCTTCCTTCCCTATTGTGCCTCTCCATAGATTGTGGTTTCATCCCACCCTGGCATTTAAATCTCCAAGCAGGATTAACTTGTCCTCCTTGAGGACTTTGGTTAAGATGTTGTCCAGGTCAGCATAGAAGGCCTCCTTCACTTCATCCTGTGCATCAAGTGTCAGGTGTATGGACATTAGGCATTCATTGATGCCCACAGGGAGTTCGGAGAGGTGATTGATAAAGCTGTTCTTAATAGCAAAACCCACACTGCGGATCCTTGGCTCATCAGCAGGTTTTCCCTTCCAGAAGAAAGTGTATCAGCCTTTTTCCTCCTTCAGCTGCCCTTCATCAGCCAGTCAGGTTTCGGAGAGTGCTACAATATCGATCCGAAATCTCATTGGCTTCCTGGTGATGATGGCAGTTCACCTTTCGGGTCAATCAGTGTTTATTGTCCCTGAGGGTCCGCACATTCCAGGTTCCAATGTAAATTTGCTTCCGTTTATGTTTCTGACCGCTTAGTGGTGATCTCTCTGGGTGCGGTAGCCCAGACAGGAGTTTTCGAGGCAGGCTATGTTTAGGGCACCTTTTCCAGCCCCTTCCCCTACTGGGGTGAGCAGGGTGGATCCTAAATAGGGCTGCTCAGTTGTGGGTGCAGCTGCCGAAAAGCTCTTTCTGCCTCAGCCCAAGAGCTTAACGACTGAATCAGATACCCACCACCTGTGTGTCAGGTTGTGGATAGGAGCTGCCAGACTTCATGGTCCTGCCCCCGTCACCACTTCCTGATCACCACAGGACTTTGTCCGGGATGTTAAATGGCCTGATTCCCTTTGGGGAGGATGCCTGTGCGTGGAATCTTTTAATGTGGGGAGGCTGGTACACAGGCAGCCTCCACACAGTCCTTGGCATAGAAAGGCCGGGATCCAGTGGCATGGAGACCAAGACAACTGGGGGCCCTTCCTTGCTGCAGCCTTCTTCCACCTTTGCGGTCATTGTGGTGCTCCTCACAGCCACCATCTTCCGCCCGCTCCGCCATTGAGGATTTAGTTGCTATTAGCCCATAGCTGGGGCAGTGGTTGAGAGAAGCCAGGGCGTGTCCACACACCGGTGGGCCTGCGCACCTTCTCTCTGGGGCCCACTGCTGCCCCGAGATCCCCTACAGTTTGGCCTGGGACCACAAAGTACCCAGTTACTGTGTGTGGCCACAAAGAGGCACTGCAGGAGTCTTGGCGACGGAGAGGCTATGTACCAGCAGGAGGAGACTTATGCATTCGGCTCCTCTTTTCACCCCCTACAAGAAGGCTAGCCGGTGGCAGTAGCTGAAAGCAGAAAGTAGCAAGCAGAAGCAGCATGCACTAACTACAAGCACCACTACCCCAGTACTACTGCACTGATGCGTCACACACGCCCTGTGTGCTGACACACATACACGCCAGACCATCACAGGGCTGACACACACACATACATTCACACCTAGGTACAATTTATTACAGCCGATTCACCTGACCTACATGTCTTTGGACTGTGAGAGGAATCCGGAGCACCCAGAGGAAACCCACGCAGACACGGGTAGAACGTGCAAACTCCACACAGAGGACGAGCCCCAAGATTGGACGACCCCGAGGTTCAAACCCAGGACTTTCTTGCTGTTAGGCAACCACACTAACTACTGCGCCACCATGCCGCCCATGCAAAATGAAGAGTATTTTGCCTTAAATCTGAAAATGTTGCAGTGGCTTGGTTGCTTGGCCCTTTATGGTGACTACGTGTTAATATTTGCACGGCTAGTGCCATAAAACTAAATCAGGGCATTCTAGTTTTGTTGAATTCTTCAAACCCTCTCTCGCCAAAGCATGACCACATTACTGTATGAAAAAAGTTAATAAATTATCTTTCACTACAAAGTTCGAACAAACTTTCTTTCAGTTTGAGAGTTTATCTGAGTGTGTCAAGCTGAATAACCATTGTGATTGTTGTTTAACGAAGTTTAACCAAAAACAGTCTCCAAGTTCAAAGTATTTTCATGGAAGTTCATTTCACATTAAAGGTTACTAAGTTCACTTGGGCCCAAATCACAAAAGAAGATATGATTCGTTCACCACCAGCAATAAGAGTATGGACTTCATCCACCTATTTCTCTCTAAGCCTTTGAAGTGTTACGAGTGTTGCTTTTCCAATTATTCTGAGAAGAAAAAGGGGAAGTAGTGGAAAGTTGGCTGTGAGCTGCACCACCACAGTATTATTCACTCCCTGCTCCCCAGCACAGTCAGTCCAACATCTCTGAAAGGCACGTGGCAGATTTCTCCCATCTCAACCTGAGGGAATTGAGCAGCTTAGTGACATTAACCAGAAGTAAACTCCAGTAGCTTCTCGGTGTCAGCTTCAATTTTGCACAGCAGCACTGTCCGATTGCTTGCTGGGCTGACTCTTAATGTGCTTTCCCACTGTCACCTCAAAGAGCCAAAAGGACGACGAGAGAAAATCCTGTTGTTCAGGGTCAACCTCAGTAACAGCTGATGAAGTGTGTTCTCGACTGACCTCTACCCATTGTTTTTTTATGTGGCCGGTCTGTGTCCATATTCGACACGTAATCCCAGGAAAGGAGTGTTTATCCAACATCAAGTTTACCTTTAGAGGGTGTGAAGTAAACATTTTACTGTCCCGAAGAACATCATGAACAACAGAGGCCATCAGCAGGCCTTTATAAATTCAGCATAATGAAATATTTCGTGATTACAACCCTCGCCTGATCCTCAGACATCCCCCTACCCTTTTTGCGGAGCATTCACACCAGTGAAACATGGCTGTCACTGGTACCAAGGTTTTCTATGTGGCAGGTGGTGATGGTGCATGATGACGACGTAATCATCACTCATTTAAAGATGGTTAAGCATTAAATCACCTAAAGGTGCAGTGCTCGTAAAAATGCACGATGGGAGCATCAATCAATTGGTACCATGGCAACTGCACCATCCGCCCCTTACCTACCCCCTTAAGGGAGAAGGTGGGGTTGGTGGTGGTGAAAGGGGAGCTGACAACTCATTAAATTTCATTTACTACACCTGTGCACAGCTTTAATGAGCTCAAAAGCCTTTGCTGCTCAGGGAGGTGGAGGATGGATGGGTGGGGTGCAGCTCTCATGCAGGAGGCAGCATAGTGCTCCCCAGCCACTCCCTCTTTGTCTGTTTATATCTCTCTCTATCTCAATCTCTCTCTTGCAGCATGAACCCCCCCCCCCCCCCAGGAAGGTCAGAGTGGAATAGCAATGTGGAAAAGAAAGAATACGCTTGAGAGGAGAGCATCTTCGGCAAGCGAATAAGCTTGTATCCTGCAATAGGCTGCATGTACTTAACATGTGCAGCACAACAGAACAATGACGTGTGGCATCTCAGTGACAATACCTCACAGCTCACATCTAAGGCTGGAATCAAACACCACAGCGGAAGAACACACAAAATGATAAAAAGTTATTTCTTCATACATTTATTCATTACCATGTACAAATTGTATTCCGGTGGTACAAAGCTGTTTTTAAGACTCCACTGCTCACCTTTCTGTTGTCTTTATTGCAGTAAAAAAGGAAAACACCAGCGTGATCAAGAGTCAGGAGGTACTTTGGCAAACATCATGAAGTATGTCTTAAGAAGGCAAGCAGACACTTGGAGTGACGTAATGCGAGAGGGAGAGAGAAAACGGCCCAAAATTACCAATGAGCGGCTTCCACTGATGCTCATTATAAAAGAATAAAAATCCATAAAAATATTTATTCTAAACAATACTTAATTAAAATTAGCTGATAAGAGGAAGAGCCCTGGTTTTTCTTCCTTTCTTCATCATTACGCAACCTCCAAGGTATATACTCACACTGGGTATGAATATTGCGATTCTGTGTGCGAGCACATGAAAGAGTGTAAGGGTGTTTACACATGTTGAAATAAACTGCATGTATTGTGCATGTGTGTTTATACTTGTATAAGAAATTGTCTGCAAATAGATGTATAGATTCCATATTATATCTGAGTAATTTGCCCCCATTCCTACCACTGACTCGAGCGACTAAAACAGGGAACAAAAAAAAAAAAAAAAAATCAAACAAAAACATTTGGCAAAACAATCATAGTTCCAGAGATGAGGACGTGGGTGAGCGATGGGTCAATGTGACGCAACCTGCGTATATTTCTACATATATCCTTTGTTCAGTCTTCCAGGTGAGACACTGAAACTGTGTTCTAGTAAACCATACCCCAGACTGTACACGGGAGAGAGAGGGCATGGGGGGGGGGCAGAGCAAGCGAGTAACAGAACAAGGCAGGACAAAGGTTGAAAGAAGAAGAAGGATTATTTGGGTAGTGGATTGTCCAGTTCGTATTTTGGAGGGAGGGGTGTGTGGCAAAGTGTCTCTGATAGTCTATGAAAGGGTGGGCTGTTAGGGATAGTGTTGGGGTAGGATTAGGGTGCACCAAAGGACAGAAAGGACATTTAGACTTCACTTCTCTCCTCTTGTCTCAGCTTTAGAGGTATTGTTGTAAAAAGTGCAGCAGCATGATCTCGTAGTGCTCTCCAGACTCAGGGCAGCGGATACTGTGCCGCTCATTGGGGTAGACCTGATGAAACGACAATGGCACAATCGATAGATGGGTCAATAACAACAGTCATTTAGACAATATATATTAGTACACGTACATGCAACCTTTGTAACAACAACCATCTCCTCTAGTCTGGAAGAACATCCTTTCAAAAAACCTCATATGGCATATAGGAAAAACAAAAAACAAAAAACTCCAGGACGAAATCTTGTAGCGTAAACATACTGCACAATATAGTGTGCTCTAAAACTAATCTTTATCTGATTTAACATGTTTGTAGAGTAACTAATCTTACTATTAATGACATGTTTTGATTATAAGGTAGTATAACTTTTCAGATAACCAGAGTTTAGAGAGATTAACAGCACAGATTTATGTAGCTAAGATTAGTAGAACAGATAAGCTGATCTAAAATTAGAAATTTCTCTCAATCATTCTTAGATACATACTGTCAAATGAGAATGGAAATGATCACATATGGCAATATTAATGCACAACTAAATGAAGAGAGCTGGTGACATTAACCTGTAGCTGGTAGGGCTTTCCGGCACGGATTATCTGTGACACTAGAAAATTGGTGTGGAAAAAGTGCACGTTCTCATCCAGGAAGCCATGGAGAATCAGCAAGCGGTTGGGCCTGAAACAACAAGGATTAAGAAGAGAGTTACACAGTATTAGAGGGAGAAGGTGCGAACCCCACGTGGTTTCAGTTCGGCACCACACAGCAGGAGTCCAATGAATTTTAACTTCTTTTCTTTGTCGAGTTGGAAATCAAAACACCTTTTATTTTAGGAGGGAGAAATACTGTAGCTGCTAGGTCTCAGAAGCTCACTGAGAGCTGATCAGTGCTCTTTAAGATAACTACTGAATCCAAACATAGTGCTGTGGCATGTGTTATGGCACTAGGGCCGTAACACATGCCATGAGTAAAACCCCAAGGGCCTCCTCAGCTTGTAAAGACTGAGGCTTGACTTAGCCTGCCAAATTGAACTTGATCGTTTTCGCCTGTGCACAAGATCTTTTTCTTAACTGTACAAAAAAGGTAAACAAATACTGGGATCTTTTTTTTTAAGCACAAAAGATCAAATGTGTTACACAGATGCAAGAATAAATCTGATGAGCTAGCACTATAATGTTAATACATTGAAAAGAGCATGGCTTAATATCAGTCCTCAAGCAGTTTTTAAACGCTCTTCAAGTATGAATGTCTGGTCAGTTGTATCTCTTAATAACTCATCAACAAAGTTTCAGATAAAGGAAATGAACACCCAAAGTTATAAAACCTTATCATTGCCTCTACAAGTGTTTGAACTGTCAAATCTTCTATGGTGCACTGGTTGGATTTATCTCCACAGAGTAGGAAGTATGAATTAACAGGAATCAGTGAGGGGCTGAAGTCAAGACCAAACTGTTTGCTTTAAACTCATGTTAATATGTCTAAAGTATATCAAAACTTAAACTACTTCAACTGTATTTAATTTTTGTCTCTCTGGACCTTTGCATGCCCAGCAGTGGGAAATATCACTCACCATGAGCACGAATTCCACTATGTTTGTATCATTTTCATTACATGAAGTGCTAATGTATTGCACAGGATATGTGTACTCACTCGCTGGGCAGCTTGTCAACGTGCAATGCCACAGAGCCCTCCTCGTAGCCCTGCTGGTTGTTCTCAGGTACATCCATGTAGCGCTCTGTGTAGCCTGTATCATAGGCCATCCATACAGTTACTGGGGCACCGGCAATAGCCACCTGCAGAAGGAAACACGAGAAATATGATAGGATACACATGTGATAGGAAAAAGAATGGGAACTATACAGGGGAAAATATGGTCAAATTTACTATTGAGCAGAATTTTTTATTTTGTCAACAAAGAAACTGACTCTAATGCAGATATATTTGGTTAAAGAAAAAATCAGGAACTGATATCACTTTCAAAATTATGGCTCTGCAAGATTTAAATAACCTTGCTACCATTATGTAAATATTACCTCACACTGACACCATGTGTCTACGAGAGGCAACTACATTAGTCACCCAGTTGTTACTCTAGCTATCCTTACATCTTCAATACTATCAAATGTATGAGGACTTTGACATTACAGCAGAAAAATGTATTTCAGGAATTTTCCCTGTCATTCACCAAAAGAGAAAGAACTCTTGCCCAGCAGTCATGCAACCTGATTAAAATGTTTTGACTTATAACAGACTGACTAACTTCACTTTCTTATATCTAGCTACAGGAAACAGGAAATGCTGTTCAATAAAAAGTAAGTGTAGGTAGGAGTATAGGAGTATAGGGACAGCAAGGGGGTGAGAAAATGCAAAGACTTATATCCCTCCCACTGACAAACAGTCTCACTGGCATCCTCACCTTGAAGACATTGGGTCTCTGGATGAGGCCCATGAGGGAAAGGAAGCCCCCATAGGACCAGCCGTGTATGGCAACGCGGCTCAGGTCCACAAAGTTAAACCTCTCTGCCACGTACTGTAGTCCCTCTACTTGATCTTCAATCTCTACCTGGCCCTGAACAAGAAACCGGACAGACAAGTGAATGAATGTGTACCATTATTAATTAATAGAGAGTAAATAAAGACAGTGATGAAGATATCCACCCCCATTTTTGCATTAACTTATTTTTGTATTAACAGCAATGCACTATGTGAAACACAGTATGTCAAATTTTGTCAAGGTAGAACAACAATCACTCAGAGGACAGAGCAACAGAGGTGAAAAGACAATTACCATTTTGTTTTTCAGGGCTCCTTCAAAATCTAGGCCCCTCTGACAGGACCCCCTCCCGTCAATGACCACCACAGCATAGCCCAGAGAGGCCAGCGTGTTCAGACGCAGGTACTTGATCCCCTTAAACGAGTTATTAACCAGCTGAACCTGGGGACACATACACATACAAAATGTACCTCTGAAGGGTCCCGGTGCAGATTTCATAGCGCCGTAAAATGAACACAAAAGAATGGCTTGTTGAGTCAACATTATAACAACATAGACCTTGTGCAGACAGGATCTAGAGGCACCAACCTGTGGGCCACCATAGACAAAGAGAACTGTAGGGTGTTTCCTGCCAGGTTGCAAGTTGTGAGGCTTGTATACCATCCCATACAACTGGAAGCCTGATCTCCCTGGGAAGTCAAAGATCTCTGGTGGGTTGTAATCTCCTGGGCAACCTGGAGAACACAGATACAACAGCACAGATGGTCCTATGTAGTTTAACAGGTACAGCATGGAAGGGTTTGCTGTTGAGTACCCACTGGCATTAGTTACTACAGCTGGGGTTGTAAATGTATATGCCAACGGTGCTGCACAGCTCTTTGGATCAAAGCATCAAACAATGGTGTACATAGACAGGTTTCTAGGCTAAAGTGGTGCATGCAATCTTTTTCTTAAAACTAACATAAAAAGATATGCAGTTGTGCCCGATAAATGAGACTGAGGGATTACTCTTAGAATTGTATTGAATTCAATAAATCTTCAATGTGTTAACAACAACACTCAACCCCTGGACAAAACACTCTATAATATTTGTGGCATAGCAACAGATACAGTGCCTTGCAAAAGTATTCAACCTCCTTGACAGTCATCACAAATTTCTGGATTATAAAAGACACTCACACATCAGTTCCTGAACAATATTATTTTTGTGAACCCATAAGCTCCAATAGCATTTTTCCAAAGCAAGTTCTGTTTCACTGACATTTTATTAATAAATTAAAAACTAAAATATAGCGCTTGCATAAGGATTCGATCCCTTATGTTCTGAAAGCTCCAAGTTTACACAAATGACAAATCATTCTTAAAACAAACTCAGGTTAACAAAATTGGACATAAGTAGTGTGCACCTGTAAGACATTGTAACGGTCTCATTTATGGGTATAAAAAGCACTCCATGTAAAGTTCATTAGCCGGGCATGAACTCCATCAGAAAATGAAGACAGGGCATCCGAGTAGTGTGGCGGTCTATTCTGTTGCTTACCAACACGAGGATCCCGGTTCGAATCCCCGTGTTGCCTCCAGCTTGGTCGGGCGTCCCTACAGACACAATTGGCTGTGTCTGCATGTGGGAAGCTGGATGTGGGTATGTGTCCTGGTCGCTGCACTACCGTCTCCTCTGGTCGGTCAGGGTGCCTGTTTGGGGGGGGAGGAGGAACAGCATGATCCTCCCATGCGCTACGTCCCCCTGGTAAAACTCCTCACTGTCAGACTGTTAGGTGAAAAGAAGCAGCTGGCGACTCCACATGTATCAGAGGAGGCATGTGGTAGTCTGCAGCCCTCCCTGGATCGGCAGAGGGGGTGGAGCAGCGACCGGGAAGGCTCGGAAGAGTGGTGTAATTGGCCGGATACAATTGGGGAGAAAGGGGGGGGGGGATAAAAAAAAGAAGACAAAGGAGCGTAACAGTGAAGTAAGAGACAAAGTGATTAAAATGCAGAAAGCGGGAAAGAGATACAAAACAATATCCAAGTGTTTGGATGTCCCACGGAACACTGTTGGATCCATTGTCAGAAAGTGGAAGCGGTATCACACCACCCAGACACTTTGTAGGGCAGGCCGTCCCTCAAAGCGTCTGAGCAAGACGTGGGCTGGTGAGGAAAGCCACAGATGACCCTGCAATCGCTTTGAAGAAGCTCCAGAGGTCAGTGGCTGAAACTGGAGTAAATGTACATGAGTCAACCATAACACGGGCTCTCCATAAATCTGGCCCGTATGGAAGGGTGGTAAGAAAGAAGCCGTTGCTCAAAACTATGCATATAAAAAAATCACACTTGGAGTTTGCCACCAAGCATGAGAGAGACCCAGTTAGGATGTGGGTAAAGGTTTTGTGGTCAGATGAGACAAAAGTTGAGCTTTTTGGCCAAAATTCAAAGCATTGTGTGGTGCAAACCTAATACTGCTCATGCCCTAAAAAAACCCTCCCTACAGTGAAGCATGGAAGCAGCAGCAAAATAAAGGTTGCTTTTCATCTGCAGGCACTGGGAACCTTGTTCATATTGACGGGAAGAATGGATGGAGCTAAATACAGGGAAATATTGGAAGAAAACCTGTTGCAGTCTGTCATAAAACTGAAGCTTGGGAGAAGGTTCACCTTCCAGCAGGACAATGATCCTAACTAAGCACAAGGTTAAAGCAACAATGACATGGCTCAGCAACAAAAAGGTGAACATTTTTGAGTGGCCAAGTCAAAGTCTGGACCTCAACCCCATTGAAAATCTGTGGCACAGACTGAAAATTGCAGTCCGGATGCGCCATCCCACCAACCTGCAAGACCTGTACAAATTCTGCCAAGAAGAATGGGCAAAAATTACTCCAGAAGAATGTGCAAAGCTTATACATACTTACCTCAAGAGAATCATGGCTGTTATTGCAGCAAAGGGGTACAAAGTATTGATACGTGGGGGTTGAATACTTAGGCAAGCATTATATTTTAGTTTTTAATTTATTAATAAAAAGTCAGCAAAACATAACTTATTTTGGCTTTGGGAACATGCTGTTGGGCTTATGGGTTCACAAAAATAATATTGTTCATGAACAGATATGTATCTGTTATAATCCAGAAATTAGTGATGACTGTCAAGGGGGTTGAATACTTTTGCAAGGCACTGTATCTGACTGCAGTCCGGATAGGCTGGAGGACATGAGATGATCAAACTGCCTGTCCTCGATTTAACCAAAGCCAGACCCTGAGCCTCTCTCTTACAGAGGTGGCTCTATTGACTTTTCCAAAAATAAAACAGAATTCAGACAAATAACCTTCACATTTGGCCAGACTCCTCCTCACAGGACCTTCAGAGCCAAATTACACAAGTGCAAGTTTTCTGTCCAAAAAAAGTTGGGGTCTATCTGGATCTGGTCTGAGTGAGTCCAATGAACTGATTGTAATATAAAGCAATAGCTAGGTATTAATCCCAGTCTTTCTTAGGTGCCCTCATACTTCTACATGGCTATAGTTCTACATGGCACCTAAGGCCATGTAGAACTATAGCCATGTAGAACAAGAACTATTTATAAACCCAAATCTGTTATTCTCTCGGAGTCTTTTCGTCTGCCATTGATGCTACCTTTCTACATGGGATGCCACCCTAAGTTATAAAATTAATTCATGTTTCCATCAGATCCTCTGCCCAGGTAAGTGGCTTCTTTACCTGGTGACTCCATCATGCTGGCCCAGAACTCAGGGACTATATGTAGAGGGTTGCCTTCTGAGCCAGTCAGCTTGTAGACATGGACGCAGGGGGGTGTGCTGACATTACTGTAGTGGCTGACAAACATGTCAAAGTTCTGCAGGGTGAGGGTGTGAGGAGGGGGAGAGTGTTAGAGTGGATAGAGAATAGGTGGTAAATATGGTTCCGTTGCATTCATTCAGCAATCCGTTGGATGCTCAATTAAGA
Source organism: Lampris incognitus (assembly GCF_029633865.1). Lineage (NCBI taxonomy): Eukaryota > Metazoa > Chordata > Actinopteri > Lampriformes > Lampridae > Lampris > Lampris incognitus. The sequence continues at coordinate 25,385,287 of NC_079224.1, forward strand.
TAAAGACAGATAAAAAGTTCAAGAATTTTAAAAGACTAGGACGTCAGATGTCTCTAATGCACATGGTTTGGACGGACAGACCTACACAGTTGAATTGATGGTCAATCTGATTGTAGATGAGTTATATGCACTTACCTGACTAACGGAGCAGCTATGAGAGAAGCCAGGCTTGGTCAGTCTCACTACATCCCCAGGTGAGTCATAGCTTACAACATACAGGTGATGCTCCAGAGGCGTGTCTCTGGTTCCCTGGAAATACACGAGCTTGGTCGCCTCATTCACCCAGATCTACCACAACAGACAGAGTTAAAAAAAAATTAGATTGAGAGTGGAAGCAAGAGCAGTGAGAATGAGCTGACACAGACAGGGAATAAAAGTTAGAGAAACTATGCAAGCAGAAGATGAAAAGGAAAGCTTTTTCATTGATAACGTCCCTGTAAGGACATGAGGACACCTGTGGTTAAACTGCATTAATCCTTAAGTAGGGATAAGGCACCATGAAAAGATAATCAACATTATGGAACCACTGTGACATCAGGGTACCAGTTTAATTTACAAAGATGACACTCACATTGTAAAAGCAACAGGTGCCTGGGCATTAGAAAAAGCCCGTGTAGGGTCCAGTGGTGATTCATGCAACGGTGAGAGCTAAAGCTGTGTATGGGAATATTGCTCATGTGCTAGGATACAACTGTGGTACCTTTTGCCAAACTTTTGGCAAGACACCTCATATTACTGAAGAGGAAACATCTCTCCCCACCAACCCATACTGACTGGATAAAAGATGTTTCAAGTAATTTGTGAACAGAAAAAAGTTCCCCTTTAAAGGATCCTCAGCACAATCTGAGAAAATAGAGCTCATTTAATGTCCATACAAAAAGCCTAAAAATGACAGATGAGTGACAGGAGCCTGAGTTGAAGACATCAACGCCAATATTTCCATTTTTTCCTCTCTTCTTCCTCTGTTTCCTTTTCATCTCTTTCATTTGGGAGGGACAGGGAGAAGGGTATGGAAGAGGCAGGTGATGGGTGGGTGTTGAGGTCATTATACTTTGTATCAAAGCGACTTCATGACTTGGATGACTGATGAAATGTTTCTCCCACTAAATGCTTTGCCCAAATCAACTTGATTCAACTTTCTGGGATTTCCTTACCTGGATTATTGAGTATGCGCCAAGAAACAAGTAGCATGGCACCAGAATCAACACTCCTTGGGACATTGTAATAACCATTATCCATACTGTGTCTTACCTTGGAGCCATGTCTAGCCAGAACCTCCCATTCTCCACTGGTCAGTGTAACTTCCTCCTTAATTGCACATTTGAAGTCTCCTGGAAAAGGAAGAGTACTAATTTCTTATGGCCAGTGACAAACCAAAGACCTAACATTCATGTGATTCAATTTTATCAGTCCAAACAAAGGAATCCCAAAATGAGATAACATACTAGTGGCTCTGAGTTAGTACAGAACAAAGGAAAATGAGCAAAAATACTTTTAAATTAAATCAGAGCCATCTTCTAATCTCTTACCCTCTACGTGCTGGTAGTCGCCTGCCCAGTGGTGGCAGCCCGGTTGCAACAAGGAAGTGATTTTGTACAGATGACTGAAGCCTGTTTTAGATTCATTGACCCATATGAAAGTGAACTCATCGTCTGTTGTTTGAATGAATGGATAAAAAATATCATGCACCTGTGGAAACAGGGAAATTGCCATCAATAATTTTGTGGAAACTTAACCTGTAAAAAAAACCTGACTGTATTACCATACTGCTGATCAGCTTTTCATCACCGATTAGTATTATCCCAATCTTTTAGGCCTCAAATAACTCATTTGACCCCAATGTAGAATTGGTTTTCTTCACCTTTCATCACAAACAAGAATCCCAACCCTTTCCAATGCTTTAATTATCCCCTACTTTCACCAGCTCCTGCCCTGAGAATAATTTCTCTTTATTGCCACTTTTGATTAAAATATAAATTGCAGCCCTCCTTTTAAAATCATGAATGAGACAGTATTACTGAAACTCTCTCATACTTCTCCTTTTTATGTTAACAAAAGACATCATTACTGCACATCAACTGATGGCCCATGAAGGCCACAGGTCTCACATTGATCCAGACGTCAGTGGTCTCTTCGTAGATTATGTATGGTTGTATGCTGCCGGGGAGGGCCTCCAGACTGTCTTGCCTCTGAGTAGGGTCATCTGTGACAGGGATGAAGAGGGCTGGTGGAAGAAGAGCCAACTGCAGGCGCCTTTGACTACGATCCAGTAGCACCGCCCAGCCACTAGAGGGACACAGAAAGGCGACTTACTTAACCAATTTACCAAATTACTTAACCAAAATGGACAGCCTTCATTATTTACGCCAATGAATTTCTTCCCAAACGTTTCTGGTACTTTCTTCCATTTTCTCAGTTGCCTCTGATGATTTTTCGCTAGATGAGTCATTTTCAAATGAACTAGTAAACCTTCTAATTACGTGTCAAAAAGTTAGCACTGGTCTTAACAAGGCCAAATTGGTGTGTTTACTTCCTGGTAAGAAAGCAAAATTCAAAACACGCAAATAATATTATCAAATTGTATTATACCTCATCACATTTTCTTTTTATATATCTTATAAATCCATATAATTTTGTTATCCTATTTCAATAGTATATCTTCTCTCACAAAAATGTGTTTGTTTTTTTGTTTTGTTTTTTAACACAGTCCAGTGGCATCTTGGCATCCTGCGCATCATACTCTTCATAAATGTTATAATTCCATGATAATTCTGTTATCCTCTTTCAATGCTGTATTCTGTAAATTGTGTAAACATTGCAAGTGGTCCGTCTTGGGAGAGAGATCCCTCTTCTGTTGCTCTCCCTGAGGTTTCTTCCTATTTTTTCTTCTTGTTAAAGGTTTTTTTTTTTTAGGGAGTTGTTCTTTATGCGATGCGAGGGTCTAAGGACAGGATGTTGTGTTGCTGTAAAACCCCTTGAGGCAAATTTGTAATTTGTGATAATGGGCTATACAAATAAAATTGACTATATTACAGAACAAAACCTTAAATCTATTCAAAACCAAAACTGACACAGATGTCTCATCCACCCATCCAACCATTTTTTGGAATGTTATAAGATTAGTTAAGAAAGAACAAACTTTGAAATATATATATATTATAGTCTGCCTAAATGTAAGCATTATTTATTTGTATCTGAGCAGAAGACCTTTGCTGTAACACTCACTATTTGCCGTCACTTGTCCAGCCTGCTCTGGTAATGTATTCTGTCCCAGGGAACAGGGAAGTAAAGGGGAGAACCAGCTCTTTATCTTGTGTGCTCATTATCTGTAGACACACACACACACACACACATACACACACACACTATTAGGTCCATCCACCTAATAACAGAGCCTTCTGGAGAGAAAAAAGTGGAAAAAAAAAAAACAAGGTTCTTACTCTTCCTTGATGGTCTGTCTTAATTTCTGCCAGTTTAAGGGTGGCCTGGGGATTTTTGCTGCCTGTAATTCACATTCACATTTAATAGAATGACAACTGATAAACACCATTAGCACTGTTGTGGTTACTATGACAACCAAGCTTTCCATCTGAGAGAGAGAGAGAGAGAGAGAGAGCGAGAGAGAGTTACAGTGACCTGTACGAGGATATCTATATGCGTCTGCCTTTCGCTCCTCCAGCGCTGGAGAGGGAACATGAATAATCTCTACCTCGGTCTCATCCACCTCTTCATACAATAGATACAGAGTCTTTCCCTCACCAGGGTCTAACAAAGAAAGGAAAACAAAATAATATTGCAGTATCCCACACAGAGATAACGTAAACGCACATCCCAAAAATATCTATCAACAGAATGTAAATCTACATTATCAACAGGTATAAATGAAGGCTGGTAGCACTGCCAGTGGCTCAGACATTCCTCTCAAGTACTCAGATTGCCTGTGTGAGTGCGTGTATACATATATATATAAAAATTATAGTAACTGCAGACCTTCTACTGCTAAGGGGCTCCACCAGTAGCCAGTGAAACGGTCAAATTCTTCCTGGATGACAAACGTGGCCACACCTGCAGACTTGGGGTCCTCCTTCACATTATCCAGACCTGGAACATGAGGAATATATTGAGTCAATAGGATAAAAAAAAAAGATATGACCCGTTTCATTTACACCCATGTAATTTTTTTCCCCCCCTAATTGTACCCAGCCAATTACCCCACTCTTCCGAGCCGTCCTGGTCGCTGCTCCACCCCCTCTGTCGATCCAGGGAGGGCTGCAGACTACCACATGCCTCCAATACATGTGGCGTCTCCAGCTGCTTCTTTTCACCCGACAGTGAGGCGTTTCGCCAGGGGGACATAACGTGTGGGAAGATCACGCTATTCCCCCAGTTCCCCCTCCCCCCCGAACAGGCGCACCGACCAACCAGAGGAGGCGCTAGTGCAGCGACCAGGACACATACCCACATTCGGCTTCCCACCCGTAGACACAGCCAATCGTGTCTGTAGAGACGCCCGAACAAGCCGGAGGTAAGACAGGGATTAGAACCAGTGATCCTGTGTTGGTAGGCAACAGAATACACCACCATGCTACCCGGGCGCACCCCTCCCATGTGATTTTTTTTTTTTGGACAATTTTTCACCTTTGTGGCAGTAGGTGACCCTCCTCTCCTCGCCGGTCTTAATGTTGGCAATCCACAGGTCATTGTTGTTGATGAAAGCGATGAAGTCAGGGTCCCCAGGACAGATCTTAGGGTCCATCCGGGTCCCTGAGCACTGGGTCTTGATCTCCACAGGCTTTACAGGGGCAGACTGCTAAAACCAGTAGACACACTCTCAGTCAAGCAGAATGTAACCTTTAAGTATCCTCATCTACTGCAAATCTCATTTGTAGGCATTTTGGACTTAAAACGCCAATAATCCTATCTAGTCAAACATTTGTGTAAGGCCATCTATTTTGATATAAAAAAGTTTTCCAAAAGTAAAGACGAGACTCAATGCTCCACAGTGAAATGTACAGATGTGTTTCTTGTCACTAATAATCTAACTTCTCTAACCTACAACATTTGTGTGCACAAGACCTGCAAGCCAACCCGTCCCTTTGCAGTGTCAACTCTTAATGACTACCAGACATGACATTTCCATGGTGTATCGGCCATCTGTTCAACCCAAGCAATTACCCAGTCTTATTGCAATAAAAACAAAGGTGACAATTTTTATTCCTGCAGGCCAGTGAATCAGAAAAAAACATAATCAGCATGCATCCCAAAAAATTATGGCCCATTGGTTAGCGCTGTTGCCTCACAGCAAGAAGGTCCTGGGTTCGAACCCCAGGCCATCCCAGGCCCTTTTTGTGTGGAGTTCGCATGTTCTCCCTGTGTCTGTGTGGTTTTCCTCCGGGTGCTCCGGTTTCCTCCGACCATCAAAAGACATGTACAGTGGTGCTTGAAAGTTTATGAACCCTTTAGAATTTTCTATATTTCTGCATAAATATGACCTAAAACATCATCAGATTTTCACACCAGTCCTAAAAGTAGATAAAGAGAACCCAGTTAAACAAATGAGACAAAAATATTATACTTGCTCATTTATTTATTGAGGAAAACGATATCTGTGAGTGGCAAAAGTATGTGAACCTCTAGGATTAGCAGTTAATTTGAAGGTGAAATTAGAGACAGGTGTTTTCAATCAATGGGATGACAATCAGATATGAGTGGGCGCCCTGTTTTATTTAAAGAACAGGGATCTATCAAGTCTGATCTTCACAACACATGTTTGTGAAAGTGTATCATGGCAAGAACAGAGGAGATTTCTGAGGACCTCAGAAAAAGCGTTGTTGATGCTCATCAGGCTGGAAAAGGTTACAAAACCATCTCTAAAGAGTTTGGACTCCACCAATCCACAGTCAGACAGATGTGTACAAATGGAGGAAATACAAGACCATTGTTACCTCCCCAGGAGTGGTCAACTATCAAAGATCACGCCAAGAGCAAGGTGTGTAATAGTCGGCCAGGTCACAAAGGAACCCAGGGTAACTTCTAAGCAACTAACGGCCTCTCTCACATTGGCTAACGTTAATGTTCATGAGTCCACCATCAGCAGAACACTGAACAACAATGGTGTGCATGGCAGGGTTGCAAGGAGAAAGCCACTGCTCTCCAAAAAGAACATTGCTGCCCATCTGCAGTTTGCTAAAGATCATGTGGACAAGCCAGAAGGCTATTGGAAAAAAAAAAATGTGGACAGATGAGACCAAAATAGAACTTTTTGGTTTAAATGAGGAGCGTTATGTTTAGAGAAAGGAAAACACTGCATTCCAGCATAAGAAACTTATCCCATCTGTGAAACATGGTGGTGGTAGTATCATGGCTTGGGCCTGTTTTGCTGCATCTGGGCCAGGACGGCTTGACATCATTAATGGAACAATGAATTCTGAATTATATCAGCGAATTCTTAAGGAAAGTGTCAGGACATCTGTCCGTGAACTGAATCTCAAGAGAACATGGGTCATGCAGCAAGACAACGACCCTAAGCACAAAAGTCGTTCTACCAAAGAATGGTTAAAGATGAATAAAATTAATGTTTTGGAATGGCCAAGCCAAAGTCCTGACCTTAATCCAATCGAAATGTTGTGGAAGGACCTGACGTGAGCAGTTTATGTGAGGAAACCCACCAACATCCCAGAGTTGAAGCTGTTCTGTACAGAGGAATGGGCTAAAATTCCTCCAAGCCGACGTGCAGGACTGATCAACAGTTACCAGAAACGTTTAGTTGCAGTTATTGCTACACGGGGGGGGGGGGGGGGGTCACACCAGATACTGAAAGCAAAGGTTCACATACATTTGCCACTCACAGATATGTAATATTGGATCATTTTCCTCAATAAATAAATGACCAGGTATAATATTTTTATCTCACTTGTTTAATTGGGTTCTCTTTATCTACTTGTAGGACTTGTGTGAAAATCTGATGATGTTTTAGGTCATATTTATGCAGAAATATAGAAAATTCTAAAGGGTTCACAAACTTTCAAACATCACTGTATGTTAGGGTTAATACTCCTGCCTGTGCCCCTGATCAAGGCAATAGGAAAAAGAACTGGAATTGGTCCCTAGGCACTGCACCGCAGCTGCCCACTGCTCCTATACAATAGGATGGCTTAAACGCTGAAAACAAATTTCATTGCAACCTGTACAATGACAAAATAAGGTAGCTTTCTTTCTTTCTCTTTCTTCAAAGCTTTTTACATATTCATGTGATTAATTAATGGTTGTTACATTTAAATGAATTGAATAAGCTCTGTAAAAGGTACTGCATCCTGCTTTTTCTCTGTGGAATTTAAGACATTTAAATTTCACACTTACACATTTCAAATTTACCACAGTGAATTGCAAGAGGGCATCATTTTATGCTCAGAAATTCTTATGAGTACATCAACAATCAAAAGTAAAAAGTAAAAACTTCATTTTCCAAAAGATTACTCCAGGCTACTCAGAAAGAGCACAGGACCACAAAGATGATGAATGATGTCTTTTGATGCCTCGACTTTTTGTGAAGCATTTCATGTGTAGAATGGGGCCTTCCCGTGACAACAAATGGTTATATTCAGAATCAAAGTGCCAACACGGGACAGCTATGAGCTGGAAACCACCGGCTTGCTCCAATTTTATTTCATTCTCATAGGAATCTGGGGTTCAACATTAAGACATAGAAAAGCAGGTTACTCACGATGAAGCCATTGTTCCCTCCATCCTGACAGTAGAAGAGGCTATTGCTGGCCTGGAAAAGGAACAGGCCCGTCTGGGCGTGGTAGTCATAGGAGGTGATACCAAATGCTCCCAAACGCTTTCGCTCCCTCAGTAGCTCCTCCTCTCGGGAGTAGGCTCCTTGATGTGGTGTTGCCTTGCAGGAGAAAGAGGTGTTCTAATCACTCAGATACACAACATAACAATAAATGAAGGAAGAATTATGAGCGGCATTTTGAAAATTCAAACATGGGCGAGCCTCGTCTCCATTATTGTATTGAAGGCAAACCAAACTATGTTTCTCTGAATCTAAAAGGCTCCCACCCATAGGTTCATATAAAGGCTATATACTAAACAAGCATTCCACTCACAGCCTAAATCTCATTGCTCAATCTTTCGGTTTTTAAAGCATATCTCAGATCAGCCACAAATGATATTGCAACACTCCAAAGCCATTGCTTATCATGGAATTGAACTGAACTGATTTGAATTGAATTGGATCCTGCTTTACAATCAAATTTTACAGCATAGCAGGGACATGGAAAGAGAAAAAGAAAAAAAGATGTTTACCTGAAAGTGATCCAGCATCTGTTTCCATGACAAAACTAGGAGAGCCTCTTTTCGGATCTTCTTGGGGATTTCCGAATAGAGTAATGAGTTCTCTCTGCTTCCATAAGGCATTCCTAATTGGGAGATAGAGAACATGTGAAGACAGCTTAAAAAAAATTGTTTTTTTTTTTAAATGGAACATGGATTCTGCATCGAGTACCATTCGCAATTTTGCTTTGACCTTCCATAGGTTTGTGCAAGGTAGGAAAGGGGGAGTTGAATACAATTAAATATTTTCATGTGGCCACTTAATTCAATGACCCTAAGCAAATGACAGAACAGGGATTGGGGATAGCTGGGGGGGGGGGCATGAACTGACAACGTGGTTGTCACACCTCATCAGCATTCAGCATTATTCAGTTTAAGCTTACCGAGGTAGTATAACCGATGGGAGTGGGGACCATTCTCATCCCTCTTCTGCACAAATTGGAAGTCGTGGGGGGCCTTGTTAGCAATCATTCCTGAGTATTTCCTACTGCAGTGGATGATGTCACGGAGGCCATCCCAAGAGTGCTTCTCCACATAGAACTGAGATGGAACGTCTTCCATCTCTACCACCTCTGTGCTGTCCGAAAGGCCATCTACAGCTGTCATGCTCACTGTCACACAGCTGAAAGCAAAAGTAAAAATGTAACATTTTGATATGTAGGGCCTACAGTGGTGCAGGCATGCAAATGAATACCTGCACACTTCCTCCATATACCGTCAACCTATAACAGCTTAGAACTCTGTGCCAAGTCTGTAAAAAAGTGATTATTGAAAGGACTGATACTGTACCTTTTCCAGATACCCTCTGTATTGTCACAAAGCTTGACCTTCTTGACTCTATGCATTCACTGGTCAACACACCTCACCCTGACTCTGTAACCTAAAAAGAGAGTTTAAATGAAAATACTAACATTAATTAAAACAGAAATTCTTCACCAACAGGAGTTGCAGTTAAAACCATTAATTTTGGGAAGGTAGGAAGTTAGTGACTTGTGGATGGTAGGATGGGCAGCTTACAGCATGCAAGCTGACTTTCCACGATGTTATGACATCTTGGTCTATTAATATTCTAACAAACACCCATGACATGGAGGGGGTAATGTGGGCTGCTCTCAAGACTAAAATATATTCTTGATAAATGTGTAAAGCAAATAGGGAAAATATATGAAATTTCTGATGAATGAACATATGGACTTTGAAAAATGGTGCTTTGCACGTCCAAAACCATAAACAGAAATATTAAACGATCCCTAAACCAGATGATTCCAGGCTCACAATTGCTCCTAACTTTATTTGGTATCATCTTTGGCAGCACCACACGATTAAAGTTTACGGATAATTTGTTATTTTAACATGGCTTCACAATGAAGGAAGTTCACAAAGGTGGCGGGGGGGGGGGGGGGGTCCACATTCCCAACTTTACGCCTTCATATTATGGGACCGGGAAGAAAACATGCGGAAGAGGAAGCTATAGCATTTCCTGTGTCTAGGGTTAAATGTAATGGCTAAGCGTTGCATTTGAAACACAGCAGGAGAGAGGAACGAGCACATACAATATACATTGTTTTATTTATCAATGTGGCAGTTAAGTGCATTTATGATAGGTCACAGAAGTTTGTTAACTAAGCAAATGACCACACTCGTAGGCACAGCAGTGGCTAAAAGGGCATTTGGCACTCTAAGACGTATCAGAGTGCATGCAGACATGTTTCAAATATGTGCAGTGGACTGTGGGGCTTTAAATTAGAGCAAGAATTAGGAATATCCAAACAGCAAGTGTAAATCTGACAGTTCATTTGGAAAACAGGAAGTACGGCTTTCCTTCGGACGGCCCTCTATGAAAATCCTGTCATGGAAAATAAACTTTAATTCAATGTGCATCCTTCTCGTTGTATGAATTGTGTGTTTAGATTAACAGCAAATCATACGTGAGATGAGTTACACAACACTGGGCCCAAACAGTTTGGTCATAAACTTTGACTGGATTGAATGTGTATTAACGGATAGCGAGCCAGCTGTACTCATCTGGGTGAGGAACAACTAGAATGAATTCGGAGACCAGTGTACTTAAAGTCAACAGTTAGCTAGCTTACAACGAATCTTTGTTCTCCCAATTTAAGCTTGGTCACTTACACTGGCAAAAATCACCGGCAACACACATCTTATTTGTCCGTTTCAAAACAGCTCTAGCCGCTAGACATATCGCAGCGGAAGTTAACAGACGAGAGCTCCTTTAGAAGATAACTGTTTCAAACGACATCTGTACAGAATACAACGCTTGCTCAGACACATTTTGATATGACAGCTCCCCTGTCATTTCGAGCTTTCCAGTTAGCTAGTTTACGTTAGCAAGGCTAAAAGCTAACTAGCAGCCTGCTAACAGTTGGATTTCCTAACAAAAACAGTCACTTTGCTGAGCGTCCTCCTGACAAAAGGCCAAAGTAGAGGAAGGGCTTACCTCTCTGGCCACTTCAATTTTACCGGCAGTCCTAGGCTTTACTAGCTTGGTATCAGTAAACAAATATTCCAAGTGCTAAAGGTTGTATCCATGGCCCAGAATGGCCAAGCGCTTGCTTTCAACCCGTAAGAAAACAGGGAGGAACCATAAACCTGGTGGCTGACGCATCGGCACTTTTTGAGGGCCGCACTGCCGGTCCGGGGAGATGTTAGCGACTATCCCTGTTGCGGTTATTGTGGCAGGAGAATCGTTCGTCTACAATGGCCTCAAGTCCTTTAGGCACACATTTGTTCTTACACACTTACATACTTTTTTGACCCTCAAATTTAGCTCACAGACAGGCACAAAGTCAGATGGTTTATTTATAGCCCCTCCCCCCGACATCTTTTGTCTACCTCTTGCAATTTAGAAATTGCAAATAGCCAATTGCTGGCTAAATCCAGGGGCTACCCAGGCTTTACGTCTTCAAAGAAGAAAGACTTGAGGGCTGAAACATTATGAGCGTGTTAAGAATAAAGCTGTGCGAAAGTGCATTTCGTAAATAATAAGGCCCCTGTCACCTGGGATTTGTTTCAGTTCGTTCCGTTTATCATTTGGCTCGAAGATAAACAACGCACAAGTCACTCTCCCACCTTCTGACACATATTTGAGCACTTGTTAAAATGTACGTTATACTTTGTGGCGGTTTTGTCCAGACAAGAATGATCTATCAGAAAGCAGTGGGGGAAAGGGCATCTCGGATCAGATTTAATGTGGTGATACTCAGTTATCCCTCGAGAGACAGCTTTGTGGAGGAAACAGCTCAACCGTGTACATGTCAAGTGTTCGACACAAATCATTGTAAAACTTCCATCACTGCATATACACAGGCACTCTGACCATGATACCCCCCCCCCGAGTTAGATGTTTTGAAAATGATTTTTTTCTCATAGTAGCAGAAGGACACCCTCCCTAAGAGGCTTTGCCACATGTGTAATCATGTACACATAGGCGGAGCCAAGGGGAGGCCCGGGATGGCCACGGTCACTATCAGAGTTGCTAGATTGGTTTGATGTTTTCCAGCCCAATACAAAATCCGTTCAAATTGATAAAAAAAAAAATTTAAGCACCCAAATATTATAATGAACAATGTAAATTACCATACAATAGCAATAGCAACAGTATTGTGGCTCACCACAATAACTTCACTATTGCATGATAACAAAACAACAATTTAAGTGTTCATAAGTGCACTAGAATGCAGAATTCTTGCCCACTATGTCCTGTTGTCAATTCTGCCTTGGTGTTTGTATGTTTCGTTTTTGTGTGAGAGTTTTTATTATACTGACTGCAAACTAATTTCCCTGTAAGGGACAATAAAGACACTTTGACTTTGACTTTGATATGAGGCAACAGAATACATCCTACAATGTAAGCATAAAACTATACCAATTTCTGCCCTATGCCTTAAAATAAAGAAGAAATAAAGGGACAGCTCAAATACTAAAAATAATAGGTTTTACCTAATTTTGTTAACTGCAACACAAGCCTTGACAGTATGCCGAATTACAGTGTAGGCTACCGGCTACCCCACACACACATGAGAGACAGAGACAGAGACAGAGAGAGACAGAGAGACAGAGAGATGCATAATCCCATGCAATCAAAGACCCAAATAAGTAATGATAATGCAAGCAACAAAACCGAAGCATAGAGATTTCTCTTACAATGAAAATACATATAAAAAAAGTCTTGCCTTTACGCTGAACAGGTCACAACCATTCCATCTTCAAACTCAGTGTTGAACGTTGTACAGTCACTTAGGCCAGGGGAATTGGCAACACTCTAACTAGTACATTCACTAGGTGAACTTGCTAATACATGGAGGAGTCAACAGAGGCGGTTTCTCTCGGAGGCCAATGGAAGCCTGACCTCCCCATAAATATATTCTAATAAAGAAAATAAAATTTAAGCCCAGCCACTGAGGATGCACAAGCCAGTGCATTCTTAGTGCCGGTCCCAGGCCCGGATAAATGGGGAGGGTTTCGTCAGGAAGGGCATCTGGCGTAAAACCTTTGCCAAATCAAATATGCAGATCATAAATCAGATTTCCATACTGGATCGGTCGAGGCCTCGGTTACGAACGACCGCCACCGGTACTGTTGGCCAGCAGGGTGCCAGTGGAAACTATGCTACTGTTGGGCAAAGGAGAAGGAGAGGGGGAAGGCAAGCCAAGAGGCAGTGGGAGAGGAAGAAGGGTAACAGTGTAGAGGTGAGAGTCGGAACTTTGAATGTTGGCACCATTGCTGAAAGAAAATGAAAGCCACTTTATTTGACATTGTATAATTACAACAAATTGTATTCTTACAATGAATTTGTTCCCTGCATTTAACCCATCCTATTGTATAGAAGCAGTGGGCAGCTGCAGCACCTGGGGACCAACTCCAGTTCTTCTTTCCATTGCCTTGGTCAGGGGCACAGGCAGGAGTATTAACCTTAACATGCATGTCTTTTTGATGGTGGGAGGAAACCGAAGCACCCGGAGGAAACCCGCGCAGACACAGGGAGAACACGCAAACTCCACACAGAAAGGTCCAGTGACGGCCCGGGGCTCGAACCCAGGACCTTCTCCCTGTGAGGCAACAGCGCTAACCACTGGGCCACCGTGCCGCCCACACCCACTGTTAAAGGTAGAGAGCTGGGTGATATGATGGAGAGAAGGAAGGTAGATAAGTGTGTGCAAGAGACCAGGTGGAAGGTGAGTAAAGCCAGGAGCATCGGAGGTGGGTTCAAACTCTTTTACCGTGGTGCGAATGTAAGGAGAAATGGGGTAGGAGCAATTCTGAAGTAAGAGTATGTCAAGATTGTGTTGTTAAGAGAGTGTCAGACAGAGTGATGAGTATGAAGCTGGAAATCGAAAGTGTGATGATGAATGTTATCAGCGCATATGCCCCGCAAGTTGGGTGTGAGATGGAAGAGAAAGAATAATTCTGGAGTGAGTTGAGTGAAGTGGTGGAGAGTGTACCCAAGGAGGAGAGAGTGGTGATTGGAGCGGACTTCAATGGGCATGTTTGTGAATGCAACAGAGGTGATGAGGAGGTGATGGGCAGGTATGGTGTCAAGGAGAGAAATGTGGAGGGACAGATGGTGGTGGATTTTGTGAAAAGGATGGAAATCGCTGTGGTAAATACATTTTTCAAGAGAAGGAGGAACACAGGGTGACATATAAGAGTGGAGGAAGGTGCACAGACGTGGACTATATCTTATGTAGGAGGCACAATCTAAAAGGGATTGGAGACTGCAAGGTGGTGACAGGGGAGAACCTAGCTAGGCAGCATCAGATGATGGTCTGTAGGATTACTTTGGAGACCAAGAAGAGGAAGAGAGTGAAGGCAGATCCAAAGATCAAATGGTGGAAGATAAAGAAGGGAGACTGTTGTGTGGAGTTTAGAGAGGAGTTAAAACAGGCACTGGGTGGTAGTGAAGAGTTGCCGGATGGCTGGACAATCACTGCAGAAATAGTGAGGGAGACAGCTAGGAAGTTACTTGGTGTGTCATCTGGACAGAGGAAGGGAGATAATGACACTTGGCAGTGGAATGAGGAAGTACAGCAAAGTATACAGAGGAAGAGGTTGGCAAAGAAAAAGTGGGATAGTTAGAGAGATGAAGAAAGTAGACAGGGGTACATGGAGATGTGGCATAAGGCAAAGAGAGAGGTGGCAAAGGCAAAGGAAAAGGCGTATGGTGGGTTGTATGAGAGGTTAGACAGTAAGGAAGGAGAAAAGGACTTGTACCGATTGGCTAGACAGAGGCACCGAGCTGGGAAGGATGTGCAGCAGGTTAGGGCGATCAAGGATAGAGATGGAAATGTGCTGACAAGCGAGGGGAGTGTGTTGAGAAGGTGGAAGGGGTACTTAGAGGGGCTGATGAATGAAGAAAATGAGAGAGAGACAGAAGGTTGGATGATGTGTGGACAGTAAATTAAGAACTATGATGGATTAGCAAGGAGGGAGTGAGGGCAGTTATGAAGAGGATGAAGAGTGGAAAGATGGCATACCTGTGGAGGCATGGAGTTGTTTAGAAGAGATGGCAGTGGAGTTTTTGACTAGATAGTTTAACATAATATTGGAAAGTGAAATGATGCCTGAGGAGTGGAGAAAAAGCATAATGGTACCCATTTTCAAGAATAAGGGTGATGTGCGGAGCTGTAGCAACTACAGAGGTACAAAGTTGATCAGCCACAGCATGAAGATATGGGAAAGCATAGTGAAATCTAGGTTGAGAGGAGAGGTGATGATTAACAGGAAAAGCAGGAATAATGTTTCATGCCACGAAAGAGTACTGCAGATCCAATGTTTGCTTTGAGAACGTTGATGAGGAAGTATAGAGAAGGTCAGAAGGAGTTATATTGTGTCTTTGTGGATTTAGATAAAGCATATTACAGGATGCTGACAGGAGGTGTGGTATTGTATGAGGAAGTTGGGAGGGGCAGAGAAGTGTGTAAGAGTTGCACAGGATATGTATGAGGGCAGTGTGACAATGGTGAGGTGTGCGGTAGGAGTGACAGATGGGTCCAAGGTTGAGGTAGGATTCCATCTAGGATCGGCCCTTTCTTGTTTGCAATGGTGATGGACAGGTTGACGGACGAGATCAGGCAGGAGTCTCCGTGGACTATGATGTTTGTGGATGACATTGTGCTCTGTCGTGAGAGTAGGGTGCAGGTTGAGGAGAGCCTGGAGAGGTGGAGGTATGCACTGGAGAGAAGAGGAATGAAAGTCAGTAGGAGCAAGACAGAATACCTATGTGTGAATGAGAGGGAGGACAGTGGAATGATCAGGATGCAAGGAGTGGAGGTGACAAAGGCGTATGAGTTTAAATACTTGGGATCAACTGTTCAAAATAATGGGGAGTGCAGAAGAGAGGTGAAGAAAAGCGTACACGCAGGGTGGAGTGAGCGGAGAAGAATGTCAGGAGTGATTTGCAACAGAAGGATACCAGCAAGAGTTAAAGGGAAGGTTTACAAGATGGTATTGAGACCAGCTATGTTATATGGTTTGGAGACAGTGGCACTGACGAAAAGACAGGAGGCAGAGCTGGAGGCGGCAGAGTTGAAGATGTTAAGATTTTCATTGGGAGTGACGAAGGACAGGATTAGGAATGAATATATTAGAGGGACAGCTCAGATTTGGCGATTTGGAGACAAAGCAAGAGAGGCGAGATTGAGATGGTTTGGACATGTGTGGAGGAGAGATGCTGGGTATATTGGGAGAAGGATGCTGAAGATGGAGCTGCCAGTCAAGAAGAAAAGAGGAAGCCCAAAGAGAAAGTTATGGATGTGGTGAGGGAGGACATGCAGGTGGCTGGCCTGACAGAGGAAGATGCACAGCACAGGAACAGATGAGCCACTGTGGCGACCCCTAACAGGGGCAGCCAAAAGAAGAGGAAGAACCACCTCCCATTCAACTGCATGCAACCAAGAAGTTCTCTTGGAGCCCTTCTAGCCAGCCACAACCTGCTGCCTGCAGCCTGAGGAGAGCGGTCTCAGCAGTATAATCGCTGGTAAGCTTTTAACAACTAGAAAGAAGTGTACTCACTATGTTTTAAATGTTTCTTGTTTGTGTGTGTATCTTGTGGCTGGGCTACATGAGTTGAATGGGATATGATCGGGTAATGTTTACCACCGATATTTAAGTCATAAGCTATAAACAGCCTCACTGTGTCCCTTTCCTGGAAAAGGAAATATTCCGTTTGAATAAGCATGTAGCAGCTCAAATACAGTTGTGAAACAGCGACCATTTCAAGCAAGGCTGCCAACTTCCAATGCTGACTTGACCTAAGATAGTTTTGGTCAGTCTTTGACTATCACATTTTGGCGAGAGATGCATATAAGTCAATACAATTTCCTTTTCCACACATTCAGGCTAGCATGAGATGGGGCTCCGATGTGTGAGTCTCACACTCGGTGCCTGAGAGTTGGCAGCCAAATGCGAAAGTAATGCAAATGAATAACTTTGTTAGGACTTGCCATAATGTTATGGTTGTTATATTTTGATTTTGTACCCGTCGGACAAAATGAAGAGAAAGATCACGTCCTAGTTCAGTCAGTGTAGTAAGAAGCCAAGTAATGAGAGAAGGGAGAGTGCTGCTGAGAGGGAGATACAGGATGACAGCGAGCCAAAGACAGAGTCAGGACAGTAAAGGAGAAGAGCAACCAGTGAGCACCTGAGGAAGTGGACTTACAGGTACTGCACACCAGCTGCCTTATGCATTTAGCCACAGTACCTCTAGGATTCTGCCTTGAACAGATGATGTGGAATACACTTTTCAAAAACAATACCAATAAAAAGTTCATCACCTATAAAACCTTGCATGATGACTATTTTTAACTGATGTATCTTTACCAACGGATGATAGATAGACTTACCCTTTCAGACGGTGGTGACAGTAATGGCAGAGCAAAGCCCCCAAAGTGCACTCACCAAAGTGGATGTCAAGGTAAGTTACAGTATGCCAACCACAAGCCACTGCATTGCTACTGTTCATATCGTGTCTGTTTGCCTTAAATGATGACATTTCTAGAAACCAATTACAAAAATGCAGTCCGCACTTGTGACATCAAAACATGTTACTGTTATTATTTTAACTTGTGTATCTCAGTTGACTCATGAAAGACTTCATGTGCATCAAGGGCACAACAACACAGTTGGGCGTTCAGTGAAATGCCCTGACCAGAGTGGGCCACCAGGTATATAATAATAATCATAATCATAACAATAACAATGGATTACATTTATATAACGCTTTATCTAGACGCCCAAAGCGCTGCACACAGTGAAGGGGGAAACTCACCTCAACCACCACCAATGTGTGGCACCCACCTGGGTGATGCATGGCAGCCATTTTGCACCAGAACGCTCACCACACATTCATACACTCACATATGGTACATTTATATTGAGTAGCAAAATTGAAATGACTTTATTTCTTTTTCTTATTTCAGACATCTCCAGTTCTCGAGCTGAAGCACCAGTCCAGCCACAGCTTACAGTATTTCCAAGGACAGTCATTGGGGACAGGCGAGGAAACATTGAGGCCTCGTGGTATTCCCATCACAAGTGGATTGAATACTCTCAGTGCAAGGACGTTGTTTATTGTAGTGCCTGCAGGCACTTTGACCTTCCAAACACCGAATCAGTTTTCACTTCAGATATTGGCTAAACTGTAAAAAGGCTATGTTCAAAGATGGATGCATTGCTTCCCATGCCAAGTTTGAAGCACACATCAATAGTATGTTAGCATGGAACATTTTTGAGAAAGAAGAAAAAAAGACATCGTTGATGAATAAACTGTCACAAAAGCACACAAAATTAACTGCTACACAAAACATAGTGCAAAAGGCTCATAGGAAGACAATGGATTCAGTCAAGGGAAACTTCCTTGCTATATTAGAGTCTTGATGTTAAAAAGAAATTGAAAGGAGCTTGTAATGCTAAGTACACAAGCCACCGCATCCAAAACGAAATGGATGTGGTGGCTTGTGTACTTAGCATTACAAGCTCCTTTCAATTTCTTTTTAGCAGAAATAATGCGCTTCACCATTATCAGTGAGGTCAAGGAAAGTCAAGTTTTTGCCCTTATGGCAGATGAAACCAAAGACGTAAAACGAAAGAACAAATTTCTCTTGTTCACAGGTATTATTACAGGTGTCAAAGAGAGCTTCTCGCACTTCGAAGCTGCAGAGCATCTTAATACTGCAGGGTTGGCAGTCAAAATAATACATATAATTGAGACACGGACTGGAATATAGACATAATGTGGTTGGACAAGCCTTCAACGCAGCAGCTGTAATGAGCGGCAAGAACTCTGGTGTTCAGACTCATGTTAAGGAGGTTGCAGAACAAGTCTTCAGTCTTTAGTTGCAGAACAAGGTTTAGTGGGAGAAATGTTTCATCACTCATCTAAGTGACTTCGTTAACCTCAACTGACTGCAAGTATCCCCCAACCTTATAACCGGGGGTGGGGGCTAAGAGTACATCTGACGCCATCTTACAATGCTGTGATTGCAACTATTCCCCAATCCTCTGTGAATAGTACACATTGTCATTGTAACTCTAGTTAATGGCAATTTGCAGAAACTTATGGTTGGTTTGGTCATTATGCCACTGTATTATTTATAAGGGTGGGGATACCTGCAGTCAGTTGAGACTGAAGAGGCCACTTAAATGAGATGGAACGTTCCTCCCACTAAACGTTGTGTCCAGATGAACCGACTCAAATTTCTGGGATATGCATGTTTATGTCTGGCTCTTATGTTCATACAATGTGGCTTAACAAGCAAAAAGAAATGTATGATGGGGCACCAAGAGCACTGCAGAGCTAAGTGACACAAGGTGGGCTTGTCAACACAAGGCTTGTCATATTATTCTTGATAGACTGCCTGCTGTTATCTGTGTCCTTGAAAAAAAAGGAGTGGTGATAGGTCAGTTGACGCACGAGGCCTGCTAGCTCAAATGGACCTGCAGTTCATAGGACTTCTGGTCACTCAGACTGGGCTTTTTGGTGAAGCAAGATGCCTTTCTGATGCTCTCCCGTCTCCAAACCTTGATTTAGGTTTAGCTGTGGATTTAGTTGAAGCTCTTGTCCAGACTCTTAAAGACTAGGGATGAAACCTACTTTGAAGATATCTGGAAACAAGTGGTACATACTGCTGAACAATGCAATATTGACACGGAACCTGCAACCAAAAGAAACAAAATGCAAAGCAAAATTCTGGATGGACAGTGCGACTTGTCAACTGGGTGGACGTCCTGAGCAGAACAAGGACACTTATCATACAGGGATATTTTACCGTCCTTGGTAATATGCTCACTGCGATCAACAGACAGTTCTCCAAACAAAACTGTTAAGTAATGAAGGGTATTCAAGCCTTAAATCCCCCAAATGCTATTTTGTTACGAGGAAGCCGTTTTCCTTTACATCTATTAATGAATGCAAGATTGAAGACTGGTGTAATTCATGTCTGAGGCCATGAATTACACCAGTTACAATGAATCCTAGGGGAAAATCCAAGCAGGCAGAGAAACCCTCTAGCATATCTAACCTCACAAAACTCACAGCCGTATCATGAACTCTTTAGATCGTGTGAAATAGCAGTCACCATACCTGTGAATAGAGCCGCATATGAAAAGGGTGTTTCAGTACTCAATCTCAAAACTTTCTTGAGGTCAACCATGGACTACGACAGATGGAGCAACCTGGGTGTTTTGACTGTGGAGTCTAGACAAGCCAAGTCTCTTGACTTAAGATGAATTTGTGAATGTTTGCCTCAAATCACAGCAAACACAGACTACCTTTTTAAGTTTGTTTGACACAGGTGTTATGTGTAATTTATCTTGGGTAATTTAAATTATGAGCTTTACCGTCAATTAAAAAAGCGTAACTTTACAACCGTTTGATATTTTTTAATCAATTGCGGGCTCCATAAAAAAGCTTATTGTATGAGTCCTCATGGTTTTCTTCTACACGGCAGTCACTGTTGCCTGCATAAGCAAATAGTGATAAAAAACAGCTATTTGCCATGCAGAAATTTTTTTTTTTTAACACAGCCGTTTCTGTGTCACCCCAATTTCAGTAATGGTCTCATCCTGGCCATCCCTATAAAAATAGTTTTGCTCCACCACCACGTGTACATAGTCAGGACCAATAGTACAAGTACTTATGCTGTAAAATGAAATTGAGGCAAATTTGTGTGGGACCCAGTTTTTTATTTATACAAAGAAAAGAGCCATTCTACTTCAGAGGGATGAAACGAGAAGAGTGTGTGGCTCCAATACCAGGGCGACCGTGCTTGACTGGCTTGTAGGTGATGGAGAACTCCCCCAGGTAGTGACCGCACATCTCAGGCTGCAAAAAGGGAGAGGAAAGGAGAAGTTGGAGCCAAGCTGCTGCCTATCCCTCTGGTTATATGCAATACAGTAAAGGAAATGTCATGCAAAGACACAACTGATACACTGTGGACAGAAGAATTTGTTAGAATTGCAGGAAGTGGGTCAATCTTACTAGAAATTAATCCTTAAATTGTGGCCTATAAGCAACTGTCACAGTTCTGATATTGGCATTTTCTACTGAAGTTCCCATGGACGTGCAAACTTGGTAAATTTTAAGTCAATTATAAAGGCCATATGGTGCCAACTCTCACTTAATGCTGTTCTTTCCTATATTCAGCCCCAGTATTACCATGTTTATCCAAGTTCATACTCTCAGAACACGCAAATTCAAATAAATCAAGATGAGTAGTACTGGATAAGGCTAAAACTTTTAGCTCACACCAGTTACAGATACACAATGAGGAGGCAATGACCCAGACTGAACTGTATGCATTATGGATTTCTTCAGAATCAGATTAATTGTTGCTTAATTGTTTGTAGGCTTGATTGATTGATGTCAAGTGGGTGTATTTGAGTGTTTGTGTGACATTATTATTGTTTCAGGAACTCATATCAGGCTGGTTCAAAGCTTCCATAAGTATGTTATAAATGTTAGGATGTGTTCCACTTCACCTCATTGGCTTTAATGTTACCACAACCAGAATAAATCATAACATTAAAAAAGGTGTTCCTCCACCCACCAATGCAAGCATCTCTTTCCCCAACAGGGACACGGGGATAGCAAACAGCAAAACATATTTGACTTCCTGTCACCAAAGAATGCCTTACAGTCCAATAGAAGCTCACCTTAATTTCAACCTGATTGAAGGTCTTGCCATTGTACACTCCAACCATGGAACCAACCATCTCTGGCAGGATAACCATGTCCCTCAGGTGGGTCTTTACAACCTCTGGCTTCTCCATGGGGGGAGCCTCCTTCTTGGCCTTACGCAGGCGCTTCAGGAGTGACTGCTGTTTGCGGCGCAGGCCACGATTCAGCCTTCTCCTCTGGCGGGCACAGTACAACTGCATCAGCTGCTCACTGAGAGAAAAAAAAATGCAGAGATGAAGCTCTGCACTCACTGGTCACTTCCAAAGAAAGACACGTGTTACGAGAGCTCTAAAAGGTGCTCATTGGCATATTTGCTTTCCTTCCATTGCTGACATGTTAATTTGAGCCACCTTAACTTCAATAGCTGACTTTGTCTAGACTTGATAGTCACTGTCGTGTGTAACTGCGTTCTGCTCACCACCCCCATACTGACATGGAATAGTCACAATTCACTTAACTATTAACAAAAATATCCATTAGATACATACTAGGACATGTCCAGAAGCTGGTCCAGGTCCACACCTCTGTATGTGAACTTCCTGAAGGTACGCTTCTTCTTGATCTCGGTATCCGCCTGAGAAATGTACATCAGTTGTCATGTTCTGGCATTAAAGGCATCAATTATGGGCAACAAGGAGCCTGTTTCGCGATTAGCGACTGACGCCTAATACCACAGCACTACCACCCCATACATTCGTGTACTATGAATGCACCGTCTAGTCTGAGCTACAGGACACTTTATTCACTAGCATCAATGCATTAGCTTAGCCGTAGGTCGCCGTAGCACAAGCAAAAACTGCCAAAACAGATCGGGGTTCATCTGACGCTTTGTCTTACAATTCTCTTCTAAACAGATTGTGGAGGTGTATGGCAACTGAATTATGTATTCAAGCAGCACATGGGGTAACTGACGAACTGAGATGAATATAGATTGTCTCAATACATCCACTTGGCTAGGGACACCTACCATCTTGCCTGCTGTTCCGGGGAAAAGAACGTCTACAACTCTCGTGTGGCCTAATATCGCGCGATCCAGAACACATCCGGTATACAGAGATCATTTTCCGGTCCAGTACTTACGATCCTTGAACAGCAGATGGTGAAATTGCTCGATAACCCAACATATATCGACTGTCAAACTATAAACTCTTTATTTCCAGAACAGTCTCTGTTATAGCTTGTTTACCAAAGTTATATATATATATATATATATATATACACTACCGTTCAAAAGTTTGGGATCACCCAAACAATTTTGTGTTTTCCATGAAAAGTCACACTTATTCACCACCATATGTTGTGAAATGAATAGAAAATAGAGTCAAGACATTGACAAGGTTAGAAATAATGATGTGTATTTGAAATAAGATTTTTTTTACATCAAACTGTGCTTTCGTCAAAGAATCCTCCATTTGCAGCAATTACAGCATTGCAGACCTTTGGCATTCTAGCTGTTAATTTGTTGAGGTAATCTGGAGAAATTGCACCCCACGCTTCCAGAAGCAGCTCCCACAAGTTGGATTGGTTGGATGGGCACTTCTTGCGTACCATACGGTCAAGCTGCTCCCACAACAGCTCAATGGGGTTCAGATCTGGTGACTGCGCTGGCCACTCCATTACCGATAGAATACCAGCTGCCTGCTTCTGCTCTAAATAGTTCTTGCACAATTTGGAGGTGTATTTAGGGTCATTGTCCTGTTGTAGGATGAAATTGGCTCCAATCAAGCGCTGTCCACTGGGTATGGCATGGCGTTGCAAAATGGAGTGATAGCCTTCCTTATTCAGAATCCCTTTTACCCTGTACAAATCTCCCACCTTACCAGCACCAAAGCAACCCCAGACCATCACATTACCTCCACCATGCTTAACAGATGGCGTCAGGCATTCTTCCAGCATCTTTTCATTTGTTCTGCGTCTCACAAACGTTCTTCTTTGTGATCCAAACACCTCAAACTTGGATTCATCCGTCCACAACACTTTTTTCCAGTCTTCCTCTGTCCAATGTCTGTGTTCTTTTGCCCATCTTAATCTTTTTCTTTTATTGGTCAGTCTCAGATATGGCTTTTTCTTTGCCACTCTGCCCTGAAGCCCAGAATCCCGCAGCCGCCTCCTCACTGTAGATGTTGACACTGGTGTTTTGCGGGTACTATTTAATGAAGATGCCAGTTGGGGACCTGTGAGGCGTCTGTTTCTCAAACTAGAGACTCTAATGTACTTATCTTCTTGCTCAGTTGTGCAACGCGGCCTCCCACTTCTTTTTCTACTCTGGTTAGAGCCTGTTTGTGCTGTCCTCTGAAGGGAGTAGTACACACCGGTGTAGGAAATCTTCAATTTCTTAGCAATTTCTCGCATGGAATAGCCTTCATTTCTAAGAACAAGAATAGACTGTCGAGTTTCAGATGAAAGTTCTCTTTTTCTGGCCATTTTGAGCGTTTAATTGACCCCACAAATGTGATGCTCCAGAAACTCAATCTGCTCAAAGGAAGGTCAGTTTTGTAGCTTCTGTAATGAGCTAAACTGTTTTCAGATGTGGGAACATGATTGCACAAGGGTTTTCTAATCATCAATTAGCCTTCTGAGCCAATGAGCAAACACATTGTACCGTTAGAACACTGGAGTGATAGTTGCTTGAAATGGGCCTCTATACACCTATGTAGATATTGCACCAAAAACCAGACATTTGCAGCTAGAATAGTCATTTACCACATTAGCGATGTATAGAGTGTATTTCTTTAAAGTTAAGACTAGTTTAAAGTTATCTTCATTGAAAAGTACAGTGCTTTTCCTTCAAAAATATGGACATTTCAATGTGATCCCAAACTTTTGAACGGTAGTGTATATATCACGTAAACCAAATAATGTTCCTCATTATGTAAAGACATTAAGCAGAAAGAAGACGTAGCTGACGAGCACTTTGTTTAATAAGATATATTTTAAGAAAACTGTTACTTAATCACTACAGTAATAAATGTATACTTTATTGAAACAGATTTTTATTCTGGAGGATAGTGTTCTGACATTTCGTCCTACCGGAGGTCCTAAAAAGTTGCTGCGCATGCGCGGGTCAGGATTATTTGCACAGAGGGCGAGCTATAGTGATCACATTGGAATATGCCACACACAAAAAAGCCAATTAACTTTCATTTCATGTGAAAATGCCCATTAACCTTTAGACAGAGGCTTTAGTCTGATTCGCCCTCGTAACTTTTGCCCGATTTCATTTTTGCGTTTGACTGTTGTGTACTAACGGACCTTCTATAGTTAATCAACGTTTACCGTTTTGGGGGGAAAAACTTCACTAATGCTGCCATTTCTTAGGTCTGCTCTTGAAAAATACATCCTGTGACGTCCGGGCAAATAAACTCAGCACAAAAAGTAAGGAAATGTGCGTTTGGTAGATTATTTCTTTGTTGTAACAATGCTTCTTGGCAATAAATCTTATATCAGGCACCTGACTGTCAACACCTGGGGTGGCAGAGAAGATTTGGCAAATTTTTCATGGGCGCAACCCACATACTCAGCTCTGCTGCTCATCCCACAAATGTGTTCCTTACAAATGTGGCGCCATTTAAAAGAGAAATAAACAGGCTTTCCAACGGTGTAAGATTTATTGCCAAGAAGCATTGTTACAAGTATAGATGTGCTAAGTATAGATAAAAGAAACGAATTGTGACTCATGAGACTTACAGAGAACACTGCATACCGGGATCTGGTGTTTTGGGGCCTTGTCTTAAGAGCAATAAGTAGTAGTCTTTGCTTTCCAGTTTTTCCTGCTCAAGTATCAAATGCGTTTTTAAACAATAAGTATCTATGTATTGTCTGTCCTTTCTCACATCAGCATCTACTTATAAAAACAGGTGTTCTTTAAAAAAAAATCAACTCAAAACATCCGATTATGAATGTACATATTTATTACACTTTATTCACACACAAAAAAAATCCATGTTTCTCCACTCAAAACAACCTTTTCCATTATCAAAATTTAAGACAAAGATCCAGGAGGAAAACCATCGTTAAAACCCATTGTTCAGATGCAAATCACTATAGGCTACATTTAAAGCACATGTGCATAAATAATTACCTTACACAATCAGATGTAACAGCTTGTAAGATATTTGGTCATTTAAGTATGATTCAATTCAACCTAACGTTTAAAAATCCAGTATTCTTGCTTGGAATGTTAAATCTCACTTGAGTATATTTTGAGTACCTTTTTTCAGTATCTCAAATCCAAAGAAAACAAGCTTGGCTCCAGTTGAACTGGTTATGCAAACAAAGGAAACATTTCCTCCCTTTAAAAAAAGAAAGAAAAAAGAAAAGAAAAAAAAAGCTAAACAGGAAACCTAACCTCCAATGAGCAAGAAGAGAGAATATTATGTTAAGATCATGGTTTGTTCACTTATCCGCCCTAATAACCAAAACAACTCACTATCCTTGATAAAAAGGATAAATACTAAGTGGATGCAAGCAGCTACAACAAATTCACATTCTTATTCACATGAACTAAAGTTATATACTTAAACTTTTTTTAACAATACATTGATTCAAATCAAGCCTAGCTGTTTTTGGTTCTTGGGGGAGAAAAAAAAACAGGAAATTTGATACACAGGTATAAAAACTCCTTAAAAGTTCACTCTTACATCTGAAGAATTCCCTTAACATAAAACTTGGGGATATTACTTAATGTAATCAATCTGTTATATAAAAACAATAAGAAATAGTGCAGCGGGGGATTTGATATTTAAGATTTCCTTGGAATACAAAAAATATTGCTGCTGAGCCAACATATTGGCATTAGTGGTTGCACTTTAAATGCATGGCTTTTAACAGAAATATAAAATGAAAGCATAAAAAAAAATACAGTTCATTGTGATATGTCAAACAATATTTTTGCAAAGATAGGGTGAGAGAACAATTTTATACAATACTAAAAAAGGAAAACACCCAGAGGGGTGAGGTATCCTGCAGGATATGAAAATAAAAAGCCTGCTTTGAGGTTCTCTTCTGTTTGCCAATCACCACTTTTATATTCGACCTCTCCTCTTTCTGCTTCCTTCTAGTACTCCGTTCCATCATCTTGGTACACCTGCTCTTCCTCTTGGTAACCCTGGTAGCCCTCATCGTGGTAGTCTGGGATGTATTCATGGGCACCGCCAGCCCCATTCTCATCCTTCATGCCCTCGCCACCCTTGGGGCAGTACTTCGCATCATAGATCTGACGTCCTAGGCCAAAGTTCTGGCCACTCTGGTTGGCTCCCTGGTTATATCCCATCTGCAGGGACATTGTGGTGTTGTCACACTTGTCTGTACCCAGTTTCTGGTCATAGATGGCACGTCTGGTCCCTGGGGCCGTCATTCCAGCCTAAAGAGGAGCAGGAGAGGCGGAGAAAGAGCAAAAAGTTGAAAGATAAAGATTTCATTTACTTTTAACAGAATATGCAATCATTCTGAAAAGGTATTATGCTATGTATTGGTAAGTCCCAACCAAACAGTTGACTGCAAACATTATCCAGGTCCTTGGATTCTTGAAAGTGACATTGCACTCAGGCACGCACGCACGCATGCACACACGCTTCTATCTTTGTGAGGAACCCCCATTAACTATATTCATCCTCTAAGCCCTTAATCTCAAATCCTAACCCTAAAAGAAATGGGGACAAGTAAAAATTTCTTCACTCTGGTGGTTTAAAAACTCAAAATTGTTCCTCACAAACAGAGGCACAAGAACACACACACACACACACACACACACACACACACACACACACACACACACACACACACACACACACACACACACACACACACACACACACACTAAGGACGGTTTTGGACCAAAGTGAATAAATGACAACTCATGGTGGAACAATTCAGTTGCCTAATTACTTACTACATGACTGAACAAGAGCACTCACAAAAGCATTGCCAAAGCAGAAATGCACCATACTTCAGTTCATATTGCTACCCCAATTATAAACACAAACTCTGTGTGAAAATACTAACAGTTCTTCAAAGGAATTGAATCAAGTGCAACTGGACTTGGTATATATCCGTGAAGACGTTTTGCCTCTCATCCAAGAGGCTTCATCAGTTCGTGCCTTTCTGACTAGACCAAGCTCGTCAGAAAGGCACGAACTGATGAAGCCTCTTGGATGAGAGGCGAAACGTCTTCACGGATATATACCAAGTCCAGTTGCACTCGATTCAATTCCTTTGGATAACCATGACCTGGATGAATGAGAACATTCACAGATACTAACAGTTCTTCAATAATAACTAGCAGCAAAGTGTACAGCACATAGATGATTGTTTTAGTTGATTAAAAATGTTTAACAATCAAAAATAAAGATTCAGCTTCTCCAACTGTACAGGTTTCCTATGACAACATGTTGTACCTGGCTGGCTCCTTTGTTGGTGCCCATTTGCAGACTGATTGTGGAATTGTCCATAGGAGGCAGGATGTGGGATTTGGGATCATACAAGTGCCTCCTGGTACCATATGCATTCATACCTGCCTGGCTGGCACACTTATTGGTTCCCATCTACAGAATAAAACAAATGTATATCATCTATGTATTACAATACAATATCATTCCAGCTTTATACAACTGCCGCATATAAAGCATAGCGGAACACATTTCTGAAATGTAAAGTTACATATTGCAGTTTGGACAAGAGAGAGCAGTTAAATCCCCAAAAGTATGAAGCACTTCCAAAACATTTTATTCAGATGCCAAACCTATGTCAAAGGTTCCATTGTGCATTTACCCCGCCCACTGTTTAGGTAGTTTCGTCTCTGTTTTGACATCTCGGTCGGTGTGATGACAACAATAACAAAACAGACAGTCTTAAGTAGAAATACAGAACAATGGCTGTCTTTTTTTTTTCCTATGAGGATGGTATGCTTGACAGGAGACCTTGACAAAACTTCTGTTTCGCAATAGACTCAATCAGATCCAGTAGAGAGTGTAGCTTTGCAAACACGAATTGCTAAATAGCAAGTGTTAACTATCAAATGTAGTTAAAATAATGGCTCAGCTTTTGTGGTATAGTTCATAACCACTTTTTTTTTTCTAAAGACCTGGAGGCTAGTTTGATATTTGACACCACATCATCTGATCTAGCACACCTATGTGAATCACACTCATCTCAATCCTGTTGCCAACGTAAGCTGTAGTTTAAACTGCCCTCTGCAGTTACATAGAGATGACTGTCAATTTGAGTATCGAGGTTATGTCACAAGACAACATGACAAAGTGCGATATGCGTATTGTCCAACAAGGCTTAAAATGGGGTGTTGATTTTGTTCGTCTATGGTTGCGCTAAACTCCTTTGGTTGCAGAGGCCCTGATCTTCAGCATCAAATCTGAGGACCTACTTCTTCGCTTCCCCATTTTAAACCCCGCTGTTCAGATCACACTCTCCTGTCAACCTACCTGCAACCCGATGACACACTGTCCTGCCTTCATCTTCTCCTCATCAAAGGCTCTCTGCTGCTTGTCAGCGTATTTCACCCCAATGTCCACCCGTGAGTGGCAGCCTTTAGTCTTAGCCTTAGAAAAAACAAAAAATAATTGAAGTTACACAAAAATGTAATAAGCCAGGTCAGTAGTTTCTTATTATATAAAGTCAAACATGCACCGCAGTCCAAGGTAATACATATCCAGTAATTAAATAGAAGAAAAGAAATAAATAAAGAAAAAACAACACAAACTGTCTGATCTTTCATTAACAACATGAACCTGCAGTCATGTATGCAAAATAAATTAAACACAAGATGTACTGTCCAAAAATGCTCACATGTTAAACAAGCTTTTCCATTTGCCAAATGTTTTGACAGAAACAGGAATTTTGCAAGCGCTCCCACTGAAAGATGCACCATATTTCATCAGCAAACAATGCTGTATACATGGAGGGGTTTCAGTTGCTGCTACAGAGTTGTAAAGAAAGCATCGTTCTTCATTTCCAATATCGGTTTCGGATAACTTGAGTCTCACCATGCTAGCAAGGGCGAGCAGTGTTGTCTGGACTTGCGTCATGTTCCCATTCTCGAAAATGTCGTTGGCCTCGAAGATATCGTGAGGCTTCAGGCCATACTCTGTGATGGCTTTGATGAAGTTAGTCAGGTTTTCCAGCTAAAGCACACAATACAACAAGATTATAAGTGGTGTGTGTGTGTGTGTATACACAGATTTTAGAGGTAAGGAAGAAAAGTCAGATGTTTTGTATTGTGTTTGTTTTAATTTCCTGTCTATAAGCTGCAAGCAATTTCCTGAAAGCGAGCTACAGACGATTGTGTTAAACTTCAAGGTATAGGCGTTTTTGTGCTTTAATCAACAATTCGAAAAAGTTTTTTTGTTTTTTTTCCCCAAAGTCTGCTTTCACATGTGCAAAAAAGAAAAAGCGAACAGGAAAAAGAAAAAAAGTAAAGCGCTGATCTTCAATGCAACAGCTGTGCAAAACCTGGTCGTTGCACAAGTCTGATCATGACCTAGTATGACTAAACTACTGACATCCAATCCTGGAAATTACAGTACAACACTTCTAGCAAAGGCAATCATTTGGTAACCATGTGTAGAGAATATATAGTTAATGGAATGACATGCGCCCCCTCTCCAAAAAAATACACAAGTTCTGTTTCATCACCCACCACATCCTAAATAAGCCTGTCAACAAACTAACCTGATGCCAGTTCATTGCAGACTGGTTGATCTTTCTCACAGAGCCTGGTTGAAGTTTGTTGATCAATCTGTGGGAGAGATCCAAGAAAAAGAATGAGTTTCTTTCCCATAATAGGACCACTTTCAAATAATGAGAAAGAAGAGCATATTCAGAAATACTTGACGTAATCCTACACAAACACAAAAAACTGCATTATATAAGAGATTCATGCTGTGTGGGAGGATGCTATGGTTTAAAGAGTCACACTAACTCGCACAGGATGACGCCATTCTTCAGGCCTTTCTGAAAGTCGGGGCCGATGGGAGCGCTAGTCACTTCCTCAATCCAGACCCTAAGCTCCTCCTCCTTCTGAGGGTCATACTTCTGTGCAATCTGATTGGACAGAGACGTCATACGGTCAAACGTGTTCCATAGTGCCAGAATATCCAGCAATTCAACAGGTCTCGGTAGGCCTCCTTAAGGAGTGCATATAGTACAGACAGAATGACATTGAGGACAAATGATGTTTTGCAACCAACGAGCAAACTTGAGGAGCTCAGCCACCACCATCCCCCACACACATTTATTCATATCTCTGAGATAACATTTTATATTTGGTCTTGAAAAGGAATGACACCAGCAGTCAATAAGGCAGCAAACCAAATATTTGCCATCAAGTACTGCATTTCACCAGTGAGAAAGGTTCAGTATTCACAAAACATTGGATAATACACCGCAACATAAGTACTGTCAGTCGTTTTCAAAAGTTTATTGTGACTAATAACATGTCTCCTGGCACCGCTAAAAGCTACAGCTCCATAATACCCCTTTGCCCCAACACTATATTTTGTCTAAAGGGGTTTTCTGCATTTCGTAGCCCTCAGAAAAGGCGACATTGAGATACACACACACACATATCCTGTTTAGTAAACTGCTCTATTCTTCCCTGAAGCACAGGAAGGTAGCTGTTGAAAAGGGGCAGGGTGAGTTTATCGAGTCAACACCACACACACACACACACACACACACACACACACACACACACACACACACACACACAGACTCTCTTGTGAGTGTGTTGTTCAAGTGTTACTGATTGGAAAGTTCTTAAAAATCAGTGTAGCGTCTAACACATGGTCTCGAAAGGGGCCATTCAGGAAATGCAGTAGTCACATATAACTCCTGTGCTGCTGTATGACAAACAGGAAAGCAATATTAAACTAATGCAAAAAAAAAAAAATCAATGAAAAGAAAATCTAACTGCTGGGGTAAATACTTTGTGAGGGAGACTTGATCAAGATGCCATGGTAAATGGACTCAAAGAAAAACTCTCTGAAAGGCAATGAGCAGCTGGCAATCTCCGTCTGCTGGACACTACAAAATGAACCACAGGGTAACATACCATACACAAGGTGGTTGAATTCCCAAAGAATCGGTCTTCTAATTATATTTGTCTGTCTTCCAATTATGTTCGCGCCATTCAATTATGTCCATATTAAAAACAATATTGGTTCATTTAATTGCCCACAAAGCATGCAAGGGATGTAATTTAGGGAGACAAGCTGAGCTCAAGGAATTCATCCCGCGGCGCTTGGATAAAAAGACCTGAATGAAGCAGTTAGGACACAATAGTTAAAATGTGTATAGCGTGAATGAATAAGAACGATGATATCATTTCAGAAAGAACCCTATTAAAAAAAAACATTCCCAGTATTTTCTCCACCCATCAGCACAAAGTGAAACAAATGATCAGCACAAACTCTGAAACGCCTCACACTGCAGAGAGGAGGCTACGTCACCAACGGCAGGAAATACCACTCAGCTCAACATGTCTTTAGGTCGCCTCTCAAGGACATCCATGGTAGAAAAGAGGAAAACAACATCTTTCCTTTACGTCTAGAAATCTCTGTAACTGGAGGACCTGGGGGAGAATTGGGGAGGGGATAAGACCCTCACTCTCCCATACATGGAAACACACCAAGGAATGCAAACTGAATGAATCAGCTGATGGTGGGTTAATGGCTCACTGGCATTCGTTAGAGAGCAGACTGGCCAAAGTCATACACACTCTCAACACACATGGGTTGCGGTTCAAACAAAGTTTGACTTCTGTGCACCATTAACAAAAAGGTCAGTTTTAAGAAAGGTAAGAAAGTGTCTTGTCTGCCATCGTCCCCCCTAATAAGAACAGGTTCTCATCAGAAACCTTGTGAGTTTCAAATGCATCTTCTGGCAATGAAAATATAGTGGTAAACGGAAAGTCAAAAACACAGTTAGACATTGTTAGAGGAGTGGTTCATGTTATACAATGCTCCATCTCACAGGTCGAGGTTTTCTAGGAATGCAGTCTCCAGCATCAGCAGCGGTATTTTAAGTGGATCCGGATGTGCGCTGGTACGTGTAGACTTACTTTAAATAAACAAGGTGTTTTTACCCCTAAGAAAAAAAAGAAAAGCATTGCCGACTTAATATTGCCTTTAACAGACAGCTATGCCATTTCGAAAAGCAGCTTTGCAGAGTTTGCATGGTGGGCTATAAATGCAAAGGGCTCGTCTTTAGGGAGGACCACCGAATTTGAAATCTTTGCAATCCTTTTCAGACTGTTCTATCATTGCGTGTGACGAGAGGGATAAAAAAATGGGCAATATAGTTCTCTCACCGAGGCCAAACCAGGGATGACATCCACTCCAGTGTCTTAATAGGTGAATTACATTATCTGCTAATGCGGATCACAACATCGACCAACATACAGAACACAACACGCTGGGTAAAAAGGGGTACAGCGCATTTTTGCCACGACATGTCTTTTGCCAAAAGGGCCAACGCCCAAAGGCAACTCTTTATGAGCGTCTCCTACATAGTGTTGAATTTCCAAGACAAGCAGCGAATAACGTCGACTGTCTTTGGATCAAAAACACGTTCAAGGTGACGTTAAAAAAAGAAGAAGAAAAGAAAGCTGCTTAACGTTTAAAAAAAAACTTGACGACTTCCTCTCCGATAAGTTTTGTTTTTAAGCCTCTCGCCCCCGGCTGCTGCCCACGCAACCCGCGATCCAAATCAAAAGGGGGCCTCTATTATTGCCCTCCACCCCTGTGTACGAAGACAGAAATGTCGACATAAAGGTAGGTACACCGTGCCTACCTTGTTTTTTACTTCCGCAGAAAAGCCGTAGGAAGGACCTTTGTTGAAACCGGCCATTGTCAGCTACTCGTCAGCTTTCTATTTCGGCGAGAGAGCGCTAACTTTTACAGAGCAAACAGCGCGACAAGAGAGAAGGTGTGCTTGGTAACTTTTGGTTTCTCCTCCCATGAAGCCCCGTAGTGAATAAATACTTCCTTTCTCTTTTACGGGCCACCAATTAGAGAGCTCCTTAATCGATGTGAAGCTCCGCCCCTCTCCCCGCTCTTGATTGATATCAAAAACTCCTTATATGGAAAGAAACTCCCAAATTCCTGAAGGAAGGGAGGTGATCCTCCGCTCCCACCCCGCATGCCTGAGCCGGCGGACTTCCCTTGAGTCACCGTCGGAGGGGGAGGCGGGAGGTCGGAGCCGTCTACCGGCTCCGCAGAATGAGCCTCCGACATGACGTAATGTTAATGCTATCGAGCCAACGTTTTGATAATGGATACCACCCCCCAACCCCAACCCCCCCCCCGGGCTCTCAGTCGTGGGTCTTCTGCATCCCACCGTTTCCTCCGAATTTGAAGTTTGACGGGAAAAAAGCTTTAGTCAGTTATTATCACCGTATATACGTTTGTTATGTATTTGCAACAAAGTTTGGACACTGTCGTGATGAAGACTCTCTTCTCATTCGTAAACTCGAGGCCCTCTCTGTAATTCAGCCCAGGCTACTTTACTGCTCCCTCTGTTTCTTCACCATCTTGTCAGTCGCCAGTAGGAACCGGCATCTCGCACAGCAGCGTTCACAATCATCGGCCTTCCCGACCGGACCTCAGTAGCAACGCCATGACACAGATCCATCATAACTCAGGATCCCACTCACCTCCTTAACCCATTCTTCACATGGCTTCCATCCAGTCTCAGGTGCAGGTCCCTCACCTGGAGATGGCCCGCTTTACAAGGAGGTTTGTTCCTTCAGCCATTGAAGTGCTAAACTCACTGAACCTCTAAACTCTTGTGTTAATGTATTGTTGTCTCCCTGTCCTCTATGTGTGTCCTACGATGTATGTATGTGTACATGTATCTACTGTATATGTGGCTCTCTACAAAATGTGGAAACAGATATCCTCATGTAGGACAAAGTTTCTGTCTATTGACAGGGCACATCCTGACTTGACTGGGGTGCAATTTATGAAGGAGGGGGGGTGTCGCTGACCTTTGAACCCTCCTAAAGAAGAAAAAAAAAGAAAAGAAAAGAAAAAAGGAGTTAATTGGTTTTGAAGCCCTGTGATGGCCTGGTGGCCTGTCCAGGGTGTCTCCCCACCTGCCACCAAATGACTGCTGGGATAGGCTTCAGTATCCCCATGACCCTGAGAGCAGGATAAGCGGTTTGGATAATGGATATATATATATATATATATATATATATATATATATATATATATATATATATATATATATATATATATATATATATATATATATACACTACCGTTCAAAAGTTTGGGATCACCCAAACAATTTTGTGTTTTCCATGAAAAGTCACACTTATTCACCACCATATGTTGTGAAATGAATAGAAAATAGAGTCAAGACATTGACAAGGTTAGAAATAATGATTTGTATTTGAAATAAGATTTTTTTTACATCAAACTTTGCTTTCGTCAAAGAATCCTCCATTTGCAGCAATTACAGCATTGCAGACCTTTGGCATTCTAGCTGTTAATTTGTTGAGGTAATCTGGAGAAATTGCACCCCACGCTTCCAGAAGCAGCTCCCACAAGTTGGATTGGTTGGATGGGCACTTCTTTGAGCAGATTGAGTTTCTGGAGCATCACATTTGTGGGGTCAATTAAACGCTCAAAATGGCCAGAAAAAGAGAACTTTCATCTGAAACTCGACAGTCTATTCTTGTTCTTAGAAATGAAGGCTATTCCATGCGAGAAATTGCTAAGAAATTGAAGATTTCCTACACTGGTGTGTACTACTCCCTTCAGAGGACAGCACAAACAGGCTCTAACCAGAGTAGAAAAAGAAGTGGGAGGCCGCGTTGCACAACTGAGCAAGAAGATAAGTACATTAGAGTCTCTAGTTTGAGAAACAGACGCCTCACAGGTCCCCAACTGGCATCTTCATTAAATAGTACCTGTTAGAGCCTGTTTGTGCTGTCCTCTGAAGGGAGTAGTACACACCGGTGTAGGAAATCTTCAATTTCTTAGCAATTTCTCGCATGGAATAGCCTTCATTTCTAAGAACAAGAATAGACTGTCGAGTTTCAGATGAAAGTTCTCTTTTTCTGGCCACTTTGAGCGTTTAATTGACCCCACAAATGTGATGCTCCAGAAACTCAATCTGCTCAAAGAAGTGCCCATCCAACCAATCCAACTTGTGGGAGCTGCTTCTGGAAGCGTGGGGTGCAATTTCTCCAGATTACCTCAACAAATTAACAGCTAGAATGCCAAAGGTCTGCAATGCTGTAATTGCTGCAAATGGAGGATTCATGGACGAAAGCAAAGTTTGATGTAAAAAAAATCTTATTTCAAATACAAATCATTATTTCTAACCTTGTCAATGTCTTGACTCTATTTTCTATTCATTTCACAACATATGGTGGTGAATAAGTGTGACTTTTCATGGAAAACACAAAATTGTTTGGGTGATCCCAAACTTTTGAACGGTAGTGTATATATATATATATATATATATACACACAGATACAGGGAAAAAAAGTTTTTATACACTGCAGTACAGGCCTGTGTCATGCGTCGCGCACTCACCAGCTGTTAATATGAGGTTTTTTTATATTATACTACATTGCACTACATTATACATTGCACTACATTGTATTAGGTTTTTTTCACCCGGTTCAATGTGTTATTTCACAATTATTTCACAATTTTTAATCATTGTTTACATTTGGTAGCTTTTTCAAAATGCTTGAAGCAGTGAATCGTTTTTCTTGCTCTAAATGCATTTTCGTGCAAAGACAAGCACGATTTATTTTGCGCAACGCACGAAACAGGCCTGTACTGCGATGTATTAAAACGTTTTTTCCTGTATCAGCATTGATATTCCGCTCCTCATTAGTTGAGCACTTATAACAACACCATCGATGGATTCGGAAAAAAACGCTATACATATATATATAACTTGAATTGAAGCACATATTAGTATTAAAGCATTTGACTGCTGTGTTGAAGACAGTTTCTCATGGCAAAACGAGGGCCCCCTTGAATGACTGTGTAATTCGCACACTGCATCTGACTGACCAATCTTCGTCTTTGGTGACATTCCTGATAAATGCAGACATGGATACATGCCAATCTCTTGAATAAGAAGTTGGTTTACTTTTGGTGAAAATAAACCAACAATAAACAAAAGCCTTGTAAAAGGAGGTGGCATATCTGGGTGTTTACAAAAAATGGGTTAGACACACCGACTATGGAAAATGCACTTAATCAGCCAAAACATTCAAACCACTGGCAGGTGAAGTGAATAACATTGTTTATCTCCTAACAATGGCACCTGTCAAGGGGTGGGATATATCAGGCAGCAAGTGAACAGTCAGTTCTTAAAGTTGATGTGTTGGAAGCAGGAACAATGGGCAAGCGTACGGCTCTGAGCGACTTTGACAAGAGCTAGACAACTGGGTAAGAGCATCTCCAGAATGGTAGGTCTTGTGGGTGTTTCTGATATGCAGTGATAAATACCTACCAAAAGTGGTCCAAGGAAGGACAACCGGTGAACCCGTGACATGGTTATGGGAACCCAAGGCTCATTGATGCGCGTGCAGAGCGAAGGTTAGCCCGTCTGATCGGATCCCACAGAAGAGCTACTGTAGCTCAAATTGCTGGAACAGTTAATGCTGGCTATGACAGACAGGTGTCAGAACACACAGTGCATCACAGCTTGCTGCATAGCTGCAGTCCTGTCAGTGCCCATGATGACTCCTGTCCACCACCAAAAGCGCCTACAATGGGCACATGGGCGTCAGAACTGGACCATGGAGCAATGGAAGAAGGTGGCCTGGTCTGATGAATCACATTTTCTTTTACATCATGTGGCCAGCCGGGTGCGTGTGCATTATTTACCTGGGGAGGAGATGGCACTAGGATGCACTATGGGAAGAAGGCAAGCCAGTGGAGGCAGTATGATGCTCTGCGCAATGCTCTGCTGGGAAACCTTGGGTCCTGGCATTCATGTGGATGTTACTTTGACATGTGCCACCTACCTAAACATTGTTGCAGACCAGGTACACCCCTTCATGGCAACAGTATTCCCTGATGGCAGTGGCCTCTTTCAACAGGATAATGAGCCCTGCCACACTGCAAAAAAAATTGTTCAGGAATGATCTGAGGAACATGACAGAGTTCAAGGTGTTGCCTTGGCCTCCAAATTGCCCAGATCTCAATCCAATCGAGCATCTGTGGGATGTGCTGGAAAACAATACCGTTCCATGGAGGCTCCACCTCGCAACTTAAAAGAATCTACTGCTAATGTCTTGGTCCCAGATACCACAGGACATCTTCAGAGGTCTTGTGGAGTCCATGCCTTGATGGGTCAGAGCTGGTTTGGTGGAACAAGAGGGACCTACACAATATTAGGCAGGTGGTTTTAATGTTTTGGCTGATGGGTGTACTACACCAGTGTACAACCTTATTGAGGACAACTCACCTTCAGGCAACAGCCCTGGATGGTGGAGTGTCTCTCTCTCTCTCTCACCATATTTTCAATATTTGGAATCTATATATCTAGCAATGCCACACATTTGAGTTCATTGGCTTAGGGTGATTAGTGAAAAAATGAAACTGAGTGCCATGAGAGACAGAAGGAAGTGAGAGTTATGGTGGTTCAGGGAAACCTGCATGCTAGTAAACAGCTTTCCAGTCAACATATCAAAAAAAAAAAAATTCCAAGATGAGAAAAGTGAGGTCATTGTTGTGGAAGTGGTAACTTGTCATAAGCATTGCTGTCTGTTGTCAGTCTGATGACCTTGACAGTCACATCTGTATTTCTGAGGTTGGGCATCGCAGACGATGACATCATACAGGTGCATCATAGAGTGATTCACAATGTGACAGCCAAGATATGAGGTAATGGCTGTAACTCACCAATACATCTCTACTGAGGTTAACTCATTGAATCACGGTATGGCTTCTGCTCGAGGGCCTGTATCATAGCTATACCTCCTATGTTCATCGACCATGCAGTTTATGTCCCTGACCATGTACCATGTCAGAACTAGCAAGTCAGCATTATCTTAAATAACACTGAAATGTGAAATTAAGCACTCCACTGGCCCACACACAAAAAATACGAAAATGTACCTTGCAATTTCATTTCCCCTAACTCGCCACTGAAACTTAACGTTTCATACTAAATACGTTGGCAAAATACACCCCCACGTGGACGACTGCAGAAAGTACAATTTGTTACCCTTCCTTTGCACGTTGTAGGATAGTCAACTTTTTCCGATCATTTCAGAGAAAGGAAGAAAAAAAACACAACACAACACGCGGTAACACAATGCACAGCACTCCAGACATGTCACTAGTTTAACACTGAGTAAAAAAAAGTTTAAAAAAAAAAAGTATTCGTTCAAAAGAAAATCACAAGTCTGTCAACTGAGCAGAGGATTTAGATCATTTTATTTTCCAAACAATTGAGAGACGTTGTTAAACACTGAACAAACAAAGATGCCCCAGTCAAAACTCTGACCAGATTCTTAGTCAACCATCTTTAGCACTTTCCTTTATTGCGAGCTTTGCTTTTGTGCGGTGTCTCATTGTCTGCAATTTTACCCATATTAGATCAGTGTTTACAAAAAAGGTAAACGGTGCATATACCAGCGTTATATCAACCATGGAATTTGGAATTCTTACACATAAACTTAGCTACAAGGACAGGCGTGTTTTATGCGGAAGCAAATCCAGATTTACCATTTACCAAGGCACATTGGTAGGGATGAATGACTGAGTGAATGGATACACAGGTTGTATGTTGTTGACCTTAAATTAAGTCTCAGATGTCAGCAAAAGTGGTTGTGAAAGAAGGGAGCAAAAGGAAATGAAGGGCAACTTGTATTTTGTCACATGGACAAACTCATTAAAATATCAGATGTACAAAGCTTTCTCTCCGACTCTCTCTTGAAGTTTTATGCTTATTTTCTCAACACGGAAAAGAAATTATACGAACCCTATATATTAAATTCGCAAACAAGAATTACAAGGGACTTTTGATAAGTGTTTAAACCTACTATGTACACCAAACTGAAACTCATGGAAATTAAGCATCATTCACTATACACATTTGACCATGTCAATAGTTAAATTACCAACAAGCTGTGTACTTGTGTGTATGTGCAAACCGAGGTCAAAAATCTGTACATTTATCGAGGCTGTTCCAACTTTGTCAAAAATAGTCCACAAGGCAAAAAAAAAGAAGGAAGAAATGGTAAGGTGAGTTCCAGCATACATTGTTTTTTATACCTTAAAATGTAGTTATGCATCGGCACCATCTGAGTCAACACTTTCAAGTTTGATGCTCGAAAACAGAACTAATGTGTGGTGCAACATAAATTTTTGTACATCCCATGAACAAATTTTAAGAGATGCGAGTTTAACACTTTGAAACCAGCTAATTTGGTATGGAGTTTTGTTTTTGAGAAATGGGATGCCCTAGGTCAATAGGAGACAAGTGTTAATGAGAACGACCAAGAGAGAGCGAGAGAGAAAAAAAATGGATGCAGGGTGGAGTATGGAATGTTGATGACCAAATGGATGTATTCGTTTAAACCTAAAGAAAGACCATGCAAAAACAATGTCATGCCCCTTTAACACTACAGAACAGGTAGACAATATTGTTATTCAAACAGGGAAAAAAACAGTTTTTTAGACATTTGTTTTGATAAACCCTCCCACAAAAGAACTGGTCAAAATAAATAGATGCATACATGATAAGAAATTTATAATTTACTCTCACATAAAGCTTCTTGTAACTGCCAAATATGCTCCTGTACTCCACACTCCGGGGCATGTTCAGCTCTACCTGTGCTAGATGAACTCTTGTAACACCTTCCTGGGCACCAACATAGCATGGACAGCCCCGCTAAACCCCAGCCTTCCCTCCAACAGAGCCCTAGTTTGTACTTCCTTGTTAGTAGCTAGAAGGGATAAATGGTCCGACAGTAATATCGGAGACAGAAATGGGGAATAATTTATGCACAAGAGGCGTCATCAATTGACTGAAAAATCAAAGATTCTGCTGGCATATATTTTTCACCCCTATGCTGCTCGAGATAAAACTGTAAAACATTGTTTTGCCTTCTAGGTTAGTAGCAGCATGCTGCCAACCAGGGCCTCATCATTCCTGTGGGTTTTTTTTAATTAAAAAAAACAAAACAGAAACAGCCCTTTAGTTTGACAAACTTAACTATTTCTTTATTTTTCAAATATTTCTATACCAAAATCTCAATAGATTATTGTTAAAAGAGGGAGAGGCAAGGTGGGAGTTTAGCAGGTCTGGCTTTCTCTGTACTCACAGTGGACAAACAAAATCACAAAGTATCTTGTCTCTGTGGAGAGAGAGAAAAAAAGGGCAAGAAAGGACTGCTTCCTTCCCAAGCTCCTCAGTCTAGGCAAACATATGGCAGGATGTTCAGTTTGCTTTCATCCCCATGAGGGTCCAACGACATGCACTCTGTCCAGTCATACCAGCTGCCCTTGGTATCATAACAACCATTTACTCCTTGCCAGTGCAGAGTGTGTATCCTTCTCAGATCCTCATTTGTCACCTCCCGGCTCACACCTGGTAAATCCTCTACTGGGCCGTCCTTCTGCAGAACATGCGTCTTCCGTGTCGTCACGACGTTGCTCTCTTCCCGTTTCAGATACTCTGACATGAAAAAGTGCGCACTGGGGGCCTGAACCCCCGAGGAGGTGAGCACATTGCTCTGAAAGTTTAAGTAGGACTGGATGATTTCATTCCTGGAGAGCTCCTTCCAGTTTGTATGTTGGAAAGGGTTAGGGGCAGGGTCTACCGAGGGAGCAGCGGACTGTTGCACAGAGCTCTCAGTCCTCTGTTTCGATTCAGCAGGGTCAGGTGTCGGGGCTTCCTCTGTCTGAGAAGGTTCTTTATGTACCAAGGGCTTGATTTGACCTGTTACAGGGTCAAAGGTTATCCTGCGCTCTTTTAACCGCACAGGCTTACTCGTGTCCTCCATTTTCTGGCCGTCTAGGTTGACAGAGTAGTCTCTAGACCTGTACTTCTTCCGCCTCTTTCGCTCCAAATGGGAGACGGCTGCTCCTTCTGCATCCCCAGGAACAGCCATCGCCACCTCAGAGGAGAGTCTAAGAAGTTGGGAGTTGTGTTGGGAAAGTTGGGAGTTGGGAGTGGAGACTGACGGGGATTCCAGTGTCACAGATGTGTCATGTGGGGAGCAATGGGAAGGGACTTCTGACGAACTGGCCCAGTGCATTGAAGAGGATCTGTGAGAAGAATGTGGCAGCTTATCACCATAAGGTGGTTGTGCTGGAGAGGTTAAAGGCTGAGACAAAGGCAAAGGGGACTCCAGCACAGATGGGGTTGGGACATGTGTTCCTTTTGGTGCATATGCCAAAGAGCGCTTGGTCATTGTTTCTTGTTTTGCGTTCCTGGGACTGGTTGAGAGGCCACGGGGGCTTTTGGCTTGATAATGTCCCCCTCCTCCCCCAACACCACCTCCACCTTCATCCATCCTTGCTTGCTGTTGCATCACAGCAACCTTAATCAAAGACGAAGTGCTAGGTAGTTTGGCAACTCCAGGGGAGCTGGGGCGAGGCTTGACAGCATTAACAGGGATTCTGTTGTGTTTATCATTTTCAAGGTGCTCTGTCCAAGATCTATCAGGAGACGGGACAACCTCCTGGTCTGGGAGGGAGTCAGGACTGCCTGTGATCCCATTGGTAATGGGTGACGAGACTGAATTTTCGTAAGTGGCCACCTTCGGGATTTTTTCAGGTAAATGCACTCCACTGTCTCTGTGATCTCCCCGGCGCTTGCGACTGCTTGATTTTTCTGCTTTTGGCGAGTATGTGTTGTGAACATCATTTTTGATTTTGACCTCAACAACACCTTTACCCACAACAGAAACATCAGGGGGAGAAGCATCTGTTCTACAGGGGTGAGAACCGCCATTGGTAGAACCAGGAACAACCACAGGTAGTCCACGTTGTTGAGTCTCAGCTGGTCCTGGCTCAATCAATTTCTGCCAGTTCCGTAAGAGTTTCTTGGCACGCTTGGCAAGGTCTTCATCCTTGGTTTTCTTTCTCACATCATTAATCAATTTTCCTAGCCGAGTTTCCTGTATAGTTTGTTTAGATAACAGAGGGAGATTAGATGATATTTCTACACATACCAATAAATAATTTTACATTGAGTCAATTGTCTTACCTCAAGTGCTTCTTTGGTGATAGGATACTTTTCCAGATAGGCAATTACTTCTAAGACAACCACCATATTGACAATCTGCATGGGAGGGATGAAAATGAATGCATAAACAAAGAAGACATTTTGTAGAATAGGCAAATGTTTCTTGTTTAATGCCACCAGGGTCCAATTACCATTTTGCAACAATTTGTCATTTACTAGCCTAGTATGATAGCCTACAGATAAAATGAAATTGGAGTCACCGTTGGGTTACTGATCACATCCCCTAAACTAGGCAAGAAAATATTACAATTGAACAAAGGAAAATGTAAGAATTCATGTCCCTGCTAAAGGCAGGACACCAAAGACAAAACTCGTGCCTAAACGTGAGTACA
The DNA here is from genome assembly GCF_029633865.1 of Lampris incognitus. Taxonomy (NCBI): domain Eukaryota; kingdom Metazoa; phylum Chordata; class Actinopteri; order Lampriformes; family Lampridae; genus Lampris; species Lampris incognitus. Next base: position 25,428,400 of record NC_079224.1, read on the forward strand.
GGAGGTGCTTCAACGAGCTAGCAAACATTAGTGTAGCGTATATGTACTTGTTGGTTTGACATTTTAGAACGACGTTGAAAAGTGAAATGTCAGCTACAGGAACACCGATAACTGCCAAAATATAAAAGTAGTTTGACATCAACATTAAAAAAAAGTTGGTCTAAGATGCAGCGTTAGTAAATCTGGTATATACTAGTATCTTGTTACACTGAGCAAGAAAACCAATATTCAAGTAACAACTGTGTGACAACCAGAATTTCTTGTTTCACTTGCAGTAAAACATACGAAAAAAAACTTGAGAAAAAGATTGAGCGGTTAACTTGCTGGTTTGGCTAGTGCTAACATTTACCTTGGAGGGAAAGGTTCCAACTATTTCTCGAGTGACAGCTAATGTAGCTCACCTAGCTAAGTTAGCACTCATCCGACACTAAAGGTTGGACCGTTTGGTTAGCGTTATTTGAATATATCTCAGCGGACCTTGGTCGAACAGCCGAACACTCACACGGAGACAAGGAAAGGAAATAACACAGACCCATAGGTGTGTGCAAGATGTTGACCACTAACGTTAGACGAACCTGTTCTTTTCCATCAAATAGGCCAGCCCTGTTCCTCTGTTTTGGCTAGGCTAGCAGCTAGCAGGCTAACGGTATATGACTGCCTAACCATGGTAACGCCGTTTCTAGTTTGCAAGCTGTCAACTCAAGCACTTTATTGTCTCTGTTAAAATGTCCGTAGGGGGACATTTGAAACGCCGATCTACACAGAAAAACACGACTGCCACGTCTGCTTCGGCGACATAACGTCGGAAAGCGTTAGGCTGCTTGTAAACCAACAAGTTTGCTGGGAAGCAAGTAAACAAGCTAACGTTTAGCTAGCTAGGTTAGCTCACTCACATTGCTACGACTGTCGACGGCCTGCAGCAGCCGGTCCCTCATCTGCTGCGGAGTTACCGAGACCGTTGTCATTGCCTGTTCGGTGGGATCCGGGGGGGAAGGTGGGAGGAATCCTCCAAAATGAAAAATCGGGTAATTTGATCAAAGTCAAAAGCCCTGGTGAGAGTATGCTAGGCAGCCGAACGTCGCATTTTCATTTCGCACGTATGATTGAAGGGTCGGTGTGTGTGGAGTCACATGGAGTCGGATAGTGCGCTCTGTGTTGGCCGTCCGCTGCTGCCCGCTCGGCGCTCTAGTAACCCACTACCAGCTGCCGGATCTCAACGGCCTCCTGCTGCATTCTGGGATACGACGGCTGGGTTTGACGTGCGAACGTAGTCGTGCCGACAACCTCGCTGTTCACCCAGCCCCCGTGGCTCGATCACCTCTAGTATTAGTATTAATATCAATGTTTGTGTACTGGTATAATATTTTAGTATAAAAGGATGTTATGATCACTATATTAAAACAATTTATTTATTTACTCATAATGATTATGTGATTCTCAACCCAGTCCTCAGGGACCCCCAGTCAGGGTGGTCAGATGTCCCGAATTACGAGCAGTTGTCCCGAAAATGAGACTAAACCAGAGTTTTGATTAGTTATAGCTTAATAACGTCCTCTGCCAAATATGCCAGCGGCCCTGCGCAATCCAGTCTTCATACGAGGTAAACGAAGTGAATTTTCAATGTACCCAGATGAACTGATTTAATCCAGATGAACTGATTCAGTCCAGATGAATTGATTCAACCTTCTTTGATTTTCTTACCTGGATTATTGAGTATGCATCAAGACCCAAGTGAATTTTGTTAAAGTTCCAATATTTATTAGATGGAGGCGGACTTCTCTGTGCCGCGGTGGCTGATTTTTTTAAATTTATTTTTTACTGTGTGTCCTTTAGCAACTCTTACGCGTAATGTGGTATTCTTGCCAACAAGTGTCAGTAAGAGGCCATAAATCTCTATATATGACGAATTTAAATTGGATATCGTCTCAACAGCATTGTTATAGCCACAAAGTAACACACGTGGGTTCTCTTTTACCCCTTTTTGTTTTCGAGTGTAGATGAAGATTGTAGAAGTTACGGTGGCGAGGGCTAGGAAAGAGCTGATGCAGGCAGCGTCGAGCAGACAGATGTGACAGACACGATACTAATGTAACTGGTTATTTTCTTGCCCGGTGCGGGATTCGATACAGGGTGAACTGCACCACAAGGCGACATCACTAACCGCTCGGCTAAAGGGTCAGACCCGTTAGCTAGGGGCTAACGTGTCTTATTAGTAGTTTACACTAATAATATTCAATAAAATAAAATTAATTTTATGTAACGGATAACCAAAGAACGTTGAATCAGTTCATCTGGATACAACATGTATTAACATATACGTTTCTGATTCTGATCCTGATTCATCACTTATCTAAGCGACCTCTTCAGTCTAACCTGACTGCAGGTATCCCCACCCTTATAAACAATTCAGTTGCATAACGACCGAAACCAACGACCAGTTTCATATGCAAACATGGACGTGACCATTAACTGCATTTTCAATGGCCATGTGTGCTATTCACAGAGGATTTGGGAATGTTTGCAATCACAGCATTGTAAAATGGCTGCAGATTTACTCTTACCCCCCCCCCCCCGGTTCAGGGATGGTCTTTCCCTTTTCACATAGATGGTCTCCTTGACTCCCCGTTCAAACCAGCGTTCCCCCCTATCCTCATTCTAGAAAGAGTGGTCACTGGCCTGTAGATGGGTGTTGACTGTGGAGTCCTGGCCTGAGGTGTTAGCTCTCCTGTGTTGTGCCATCCTCTTAGCCAACGTCTGTTTAGTTTCCCCAATGTACAAGGCACGGCAATCCTCCTGGCACATGGCCATTGTAACTCTAGTTTAAGGTCACGCCATATTTTCATATGAAACGGAGGGTTGGTTTCGGTCGTTATGCCTTTGTGTTGTTTATAAGGGTGGGGATACCTGTTATCGAGACCGAAGAGGTCGCTTAGATGAGTGATGAAACGTTTCTCTCTCAATAAACGTCTCCATATGAACTGAGGAGGAAAGACTACACTCACATGTGGGAGAGAAGAGACAGGAGAAGACATCATTCAGAGAGAGGGAAAAAAGACGTGAGAGAAATGAGAACAGTTGCAATAATCAATCATCTATACTCTATAATCTCACTGGCAGAACAGTGCTTGGTAAATCCATTGAGACAGAAACCGACCCATTATGCAGTACAGGTCGTGAAGTATAAGCTCAAATAAAGTGTATTCTATTCTATTCTTAAAGGCAACCAAATGTAGGTTAAGGCAAAAAGATGAGTTCCAAGTTTGGATTTAAAGGGATCAGCAGACTCTGATTGTCTGATGGCAGCAGGCAGGTTATTTCACAACAACAGGGCCTGATAGGAAAAGGCCCTGCCACCAGCTGACTTCTTTTTAACTTTGGGTACACACAGGAGCCCTGTATTTTGAGAGCGGAGAGCTCAAGATGAAATGTACGATTTAAGGAGATCATACAGGTATGTTGGGGGAAGCCCATTTAGGATTTTATAAGTCAGCAGAAGCACCTTGAAGTCTGATCTAACATGGATGAGAAGCCAATGAAGGGAGACAAGAATTGGTGTAATATGGTCAAATTGTCTAGTTATAGTTAGGATTCTAGCTGCAGCATTCTGAACCACCTGAAGACTTTTAGTACTAGAATGTGGCAGACCTGAAAACAGAACATTACAGTAATCAAGTCTGGATGAAACAAATGCATGTATTAGAGTCTCTGTCAGCCATGGACAGGAAAGAGTAAATTTTAGCCATGTTACTTAAGAGAAAAAAGGCAGTCTTGGTGATGTCTTTAATGTGCTTATCAAAGGAAAGGCTTGGATCAAACGTATCACCGACATTTTTGGCTGCCACACTTTGTGAAATCAGAGTTGTTGAGCATTATTGTAACTTGATCAAATTGATGTCTGTTTCTAGAAGCGCCAATGACCAGCATCTCAGTTTTATCTGAATCTAAAAGCAGGAAATTTAGAGACATCCAAGCAGACCTCTAAATTAGTCATTTGACTAGGATCATCAACCCTTAACCCTTATAGACACAAACAGCTGAGTATCACCAGCATAGCAATAGAAATTTATTCCCTAACTGCGTATAATTTGGCCAAGAGGTGAAATATAAAGAGAGAAAGTAGAGGGCCAAGAACTGAGCCATGAGCTATGTTTAGCATCAGAGAAGGTTGATGTAATATTATTACAGCACTGTGTTCTTTCTGATAAGCCAAGAGAGAGCTAGCCCAGAGATGAAAAAATTAAAGTTCATTCTGTCTTACTAGTATACAGTGATCAATGTCAAAGGCTGCGTTGAGGTGCCGTAGCAGAAGCACAGAAGCTGAATCAGAGTCCATAGCTAGTAGAAGATCATTCACCACTCTGGTCAGAGCAGTTTCAGTGGAGCAACAGGCACTGACAGCCGATTGAAAAGGTTCATATAGGTCCCTTGAGAACCATTTTGTTTATCTGCTTCAAATTGGCAACAACAAATGAAGTTCCCTATTCTATTCTATTTATTTAGAATGGAATAGAGCTACTGTCCAGTGCTGAAGATAATGAACTTCAGCAGTGTATAGGGGGTAATGTAATGAACCATCTCTTTCTGCCCAATATGAATCAGTATGGGGACATCTCTGCATAGGTAGATGAAGCCTCAGTTATAAATGCTGTTCTGGCTTTCCCAGTCACTGTGAAGATGGTTAAATCTTTTAAAGCAGGATGAAACATGAAAACCAACCAGTATGTGAGCGAAGAGCCCACTGGCACATTTTTGACTACCACTTGTAAGCCTCTACTACAAATTTGAAGCTGTTAGATTGTCTTAATATTGCAGTCTGGAATTGCAGGTTTATCACTTTAGTGGTGTGTTTGTTTCCACTGTATCGACTCCCAATGCATTGTTATAGTGTATTAGAGGCCAACAGATGTAAATCAGTTACCTATTTTATTCTTTTTTAACTGGGGCAATCAATTCTAAGCGCTGGTTCTTGGGCATATCCCTTGATTGACAGCTCGGTCACGGAAAAGAAGTTAAGAGTTAATTGGCATAATAAAAGATCAATAAATGTCTGTGAATTATGTACATCAGTCACTTTCAAAAGACAGGTCATTTCTCGATCAGATGTTAAACAGAACTGGACTGATCAAAGAAGGTTGAATCAGTTAATCTGGATACGTTTATTGACAGACATGTTTCATCACTCATCTAAGTGACCTCTTCAGTCTAAACTGACTACGGGTATCCCCACCCTTATAAACAACACAGTTGCATAATGACCAAAACCAACGACCAGATTATTCATAAAGGTGGGGATACCTGCAGTCAGTTTAGACTGTAGAGGTCACTTAGATGAGTGATGAAACGTATCTGTCAATAAATGTATCCAGATGAACTGATTCAACCTTCTTTGATTTTCTTACCTGGATTGAGCGTGCATCAAGAACTGGTCTGTGTTTATTGATTGACAGTGCGATCCTGAACCCTGTTATGTAGCTTGTGGTAAAAAAAAGCATTCACATTGCTGAGGTTGGTGCACAGGGGACAGTGCAAATTTGACAGCCCTGAAACATCTATCATCACGGATAAATACTTGATGTCGCAAAAAAAATTTACGATGTCTATTGCAGCTTTGATTTTATGAAATTTTTATGCACATTTTATGTACATCTGTATTTGAATAGGCTCTAGGCTACACAACATTTGTTATTTATTAGTCATTATTTAGAACTCCAGCAACAGTAAGCCTTGTATGTATTGTATGTACGCCATATTGCAATTACTGATGCCTTTGCACAGGACAGATCCCACAGGTTGTCGTCCTTGACCTCTCTCTGGGGACCAGGCCATCTCCAAACAAGCGACCCATTCTGGTCCTTGGCGATGTTTGACGTTGCAAAGCAAAAATCTTGTACTTTTTGACAAGTACTTCATAACGAATGACCGTTGCCGACGCGCTAAAACGTCTCACCAGTTTAACAGCAGATGGCAGTATTGCTCAAAAATTCAGTGGTCCCTGCACAATGCCTGGCTAGGGTCATTGTGCCTCGGGAGAGCGAACCATCACTCTCGTCCTAATGACAGAATAAAATTCAAAACAAGCGTTTGATTATTTCAGGTGTATTTTATCTCCTTTCATTTACAAATAGTAATGCAAAGTTACAAAGACAGAAGCCTTCACACAAGAAAAATACATTAGGTACGATTCAAACAAGCTTATTTCATCTTAAATATAGCACACTTACTTATACAGCCAACTTGGATTTTTTTTTTGTTGTTGTCCTATTTGACATTTTAAATAGAAAAAGCAAAATTTGAAGAACACAAGTTTTAATCCATTCCTTTTTAAAGGGTTGACTTAAAGAAGTAGACCGGCTTGCCAACCTGTGCTGCAGAACACTAGATTTTGCATATTTGATGAGCATATCATGTGTCCTGCCGGTGTGAGGGGTAGCATCCTCTGACGCTGCAGTAAAATTCACTCGCGTGCAGTGTTTAGAAAAGTCGTACTGTACTCAGAAAAACAAAATACATCGTATAACTTAGCTGCCATGGTTACGAGGCTTGAACCAGCAAGTGGGCTTGTCCTCAAAATGCACGCACAAAAAACAAAACATTTGTTGCTTTTTCCCATGTGGTTACTCTGCTGTGTGATCACATGTAAACGACCTTCAACCCCCATTTCATCTTTCTGGTTGAATTTGAAGTCTCCCAGTTTGTTTGTTTGGTTTTTTTTTTTAGTGACATCTTTTGTCACGCAAACAAATAGGCCTAGTGTAACGGTTTGACTTTCACATATCTACTTCTCCTAAAGGCGACTCTTAAAAGTTACGCGAGATACAAAAAGCCATACTTATGACACATTAGTGTTTTGACAGCGGATTTAAGAAACACTAACAGAGATACATACTTGCTTAAGGTAAAACAGACTGGATCCAAGGCATTCTTCTCCCAGAGATGAGCCATTCAGAAATTTAGTGTCATGCAGGAAAGATTCCCCAGGCAGTGGGCAGAAAACATCAGTCACATCTTTGCAGTTGCTCTGCTCTGCAGGATTTCAGTGATAAAATAAAACTCCGATAAATGTAAACAAATGTATCACAAGTTCATATAGCTCTACTTTATGTACGTAGGTCGATAAAGTAGCCTGATAAAACCTCATTTTGATAAGAGAAAAATAGATGTACTCCAACAGTTAAAGACAAAACGATCTAAAAAGTCTCTCTTGAGTCATTACTTGAAGATAAAAATCAAGATTTAAAGGGCTAGTCTGTTTACTTTGGCCTCCGGGTGCACCTGTTGCCTTTAAAGCATGAAACAAATCTCTCGGATTTGTGGTTCTGTCAACACAAAGGGTCATGGAGTTAACGCAACCCCGACTGGAAACTGCAAAGGTTATGACGACTGAGATCATTCAGGGGATGTGTTGTTGTCACAGAGTAAAGGTTTGTAAATCAAAACCCATTTACTGGCCTTCCGATACGGATGTTGTGGGAACTGGTACAGTCCAGGACGACACTCCTATGAGAACTTTTTGCAATTCCCCCCACCCCTTCCCTTCTTTCCCCTCCCCAATTGCATTTGGCCAATTACCCCACTCTTCCGAGCCATCCCGGTCACTGCTCCATCCCCTCTGCCGATCTGGGGAGGGCTGCAGACCACCACATGCCTCCTCCTATACATGTGGAGTCGCCAGCTGCTTCTTTTCACCCGACAGTGAGGAGTTTCGCCAGGGGGACGTAGCGCGTGGAGGATCACCCTATTCCCCCTCCCCCCTGAACAGGCACCTCGACCGACCAGAGGAGTCGCCGGTGCAGCGACCAGGACACACACCCACATCCGGCTTCCCACCCGCGGACACGGCCAATTGTGTCTGTAGGGATGCCCGACCAAGCCGGAGGTAACACAGGGATTCGAACTGTTGATCGCCGTGTTGGTAGGCAACGGAATAGACCGCCACTCTACCGGACGCCCCCAACTTTTTGCAATTTAAAAACGGCAACAGCAAGTTGTGAAGTATTTGAATCTACTGAAGTATTCAGTCGAGAAGGAAGACCCCACAACTACTCTGGGTTTTGTAAATGGTGGTCTCAGTAAACACTAACATTACAGCATCGTACACCTAAACACTGGCGCAGGAACAGGGTGGCAGGAACAGTTTACACATTAGTCGGAATCGTTTAACTTCGTCACAAAAACAGAAAAAATGTTGAGCGATTATAGAAAGACTAGCAGAAAAGGGGTCTGCAGGCCTCAATGTGTGTATAACTCTTCAAAATGTAGGCTCACCAGAAATTTCAAAGGGGGGGGGGATCAAGACATAATAACAATAATAATAATAAATGACAGATTACAGAACATTAATGTTCTCCGTGCGTTTTCTCATTTTGACATCACAGAAAGCACATAAAACATTATCTCCACCATAAAGCAATATAAACAGCTAGTCTACATAATTGCCATCACATAATAAAAGTCTGGGGGGGGGTGTACAGCACATAAGCACATACACTGCAGTGCAAAAAAATGAAAAGAGTACCAAATAATAGTGTCTACATGTGCATAAAATGCTGACTGATATATTTCTGATGCTTTTAGCTTTGACGTAGCAGTTGCACAGCCCACAAATGACACAGGACAAACAGACAAAAGACTGTTTTACCAAACAATAAAACAAAACACTTGAGACTCCATTTTAAAAGGTTTTCCCCACCATTCACTCTCATAATTTCAGTAAATTCGGTATATAAATTGTTTTTTTTTGCATGACTTTCCTTAAAAAAAAAAAAAAAAGAATATCATGGACAGTATAGGAGATAATAAACAAGGCAAAATAGCAAAAACAGAAAACTTGAAATTCATGCCCTTACAGAACTGGAAATCATATGGTTGATTCACTGTATGTGCTTATAAAAAAAAAAGAAGAGGAAAGAGAGATAGACTCATTGCATGGTCAAACGTTCAGGACTATAAAAAAGGGGGGAGTATTTGCATACTAGATGATGTTTAAATTGATGCGATCACATTGATCGGCCAGTTTTCCCTTCCCTGTGACAGGATACCAAGGGAGCGGGCCGACATCAGAAAACAGTGACATACATACGCTCCAAGATATCCTGGGGAGCATTTTGCTCCCCGCTACAGGAATGACCTATTTAATCATGTACGAGCTCATACTTGATGTGAGAGATGCTTCTATGTAATGTCTTGGAGGGAAAGCCATGCTCAGATTCCCATTTTTGCAAGGACTGCACTACAATTGGGATACTTCCTGGGATAAATATGTGTGGTCTGGCATGCTTTAACTAATAAGACCCTGGAAATGTCCGATTGGCCCATTTGAGGTCTGGATATGGAACGTGCACTTTGGGCCTATAATGCTTTCAGTTCATGACCAGACCCATTTTTAATCAATTAATGACTACAATTGATCCTTTGTGGTGTATATCACGTTCTGTTTAGTTCTCAAGCAGTCTGCTGGAGGCAGGAAGAGCTGCAAAAACAAAAATATGACCAAGTGTATTGGTTTCACAAAGACACATCCCCACTAACCTCCATCCAAAAATACAAATTGTTTACCATTATATTTGTCAACTAAAAAAAATAATCACCACGTAAGTAAAAATGTACCTCTTAAATAGATTATCTGGGTTTTTTTTCTTCCAAAAATACACTTGCTTTTATTTTTTTCTCTCTATCATAAGAAGGCAAGCTTGAGCATATGCAGGGGGAACAGGTCCGGTGCAGTAACAGTCAGACAGGTGGTCAGCTACGGCAGCTTTAAGGGATCAATAATGTTTTGATTTGGCGAGTAAAGTGCAATGTAAAACGCAGGAGACAACCATGGACGAATCCAGTGGGATCGATCATTCACCGAGAGAGATAAGCCAACACAGTATTTTAAACTGCTAATGAATAAAAAAATAAAAATAAAAAGAAGCCATATGAATTCAAAACCACAGCAAAACCAGAGGGACACAATACAAATAAACCAAGGCCAAAGACATTGGGAGGACATGCGCAAGTGACAAAGACACACAAATATCAAATACCATAATAATGCAGCAAAAAAAAGAAAAAAAGAAAAGAAATATACATATGCGCCATCCCATTTGATTTTAAGCACTGAGTAACCTCAATGTTATTTGGTCCTACAGTACAGAAAGGCTAGAAAACAGAGAAGAAGATGAAGACAACATACTGTACAGGTCTGATCTAATTACATTCTGGTTGCATCAACGGTGTTTTAATTTGGAGGCGGTTAACTGTCCTGAAAGACAATATATTCCAGCAACAGTGGGCTCAAATTCACAAGAGCGGTCCACTCTGTACTGACACCACAATCTCCCTCATTCACTTGGTCCTTTTTTTTTTCTTCTTTCTTTTGTGTCCTAAAATACATGTTTTCCACATGTATACCCACACAGGGTTAGCATCTACTTCATCCCACCAGTACTTTTTTGTCTCAGCACTTTCCCTCATGTGCTATCTCCCTTAAACACTCCTACTCTCTCAATCAAGACTAAACCTACTTAAGGTGTGCTGGCTGCCTGGTCTTCTACTGGGGGAAAAACATACAGCGCACATCTTGCAAAAGCAGACCAGGAGAAATTCAGAAGAAATTGTACTGTACATTGCAAAAGTATGAAAAGAAACATGAAATGGCACAAAAACTGTGCATTCTAAAATGATCTTGCACATTGGCTTTGACTATGGTCATCTGTAGTACCTTACGGTCCTCCATCCATCCATCAATCAATCAATCAATCAATCAACCAATACTTCCCATTTTGCATAGGTATCATTACGCAAAATTCAATCACATTCTGCACATTTAAAGAGAAAACAACTATTTCACAACAATCGAATTAAAATTGAACACCTTAATATGTCTATCATTATGATTTTGATATAAATAAATCTGAAAAAATAATGTAGTGTTGAAAATGACTAGTAACATTTGGGTATCAATGTACACCTTGAAAAATGTGGCTACAGAAATGTAACTCAATAGCTATAAGCCAAACCACATTTATAACTGTAAAACTGCAAACAATTACTTTTTTTTAACCTTCCAATTAACATAATGTCCAAATCTTTGTGAAAACTGAATGTCAATCTATAAGGCAAAAACAGGCTAGCACAGTGATTTGTGGTTTCATGCATAACTGAAGATTGCTGTTTGCAGGGTAAAATCAGAATTCAGTCAAACTGACACTTGCTATAAAGACAAGAAGTGGCAAAATGATTCATGTCACCAAATCCTTTTAGGGAATATTTGGCCTCCGAGACAAACCACAAAGGGAAGAAAAAGTGTAGCATTCAAATGATAACGGAAGTGAAAGCATTATTTAGAGCTACATGCTTGATACAGGAAGAGGGAGGGGTGAAAATACAGAGCCTAATTGATATTAACAGCACCAAAAAGCATTTAGGTGTTTCCTGTGAGTCATCAAGCTACTCTGTAGAGTTGAGAGGTGAGGTGTATAGCTTGGTCAATCAATAACAGTTTGTGAGAGAACAGGCTCATTCAGCCCAAATGACATTTTCAATCATTCTCCTTCACCCGACTTTTGCCTTTAAGGTAAAAACAAAGGATGTAAAATTAGCACAAACTAGTGACAGAATGTAAAGGATTCCTACCATAACTAATTTCTCCATCATCCAATACCATCTTTCCCCTTCTTAGGAGAGACTGCAAGCTGGTAGCAGTCTCAGAACAAAAAAACCCCCAAAAAAATCCAATTAATTTTCCCAAGGTTTTTCTTTTCAAAGTGCTTCAGAGATGGTTTCTGGACGTGTTTAAGAGGGGGACGGTGTGGAATGGTTGCTCTTCAGAGCTGGGAGCACGCCCCAGAAACTGGCCCTTCTTCTTGGCCACAGGACCCTTGCTCCTCTAAGGGCAGCAGTGTTCACACACCAGTGCATGTGCATGTGCTATAAGTTAGAGCCGGTCAAGACGAAATGCATCCTCTGTGGCTGGATCAGCGAGGACCATGTCTGGGTCATTGAGCATGTGCAATCCATCAAGCGTCAGGGGGTCAATCTTCAATTCATCCAGTGGGAACTGGGAGTCGACGTCAAAGCTGACATCAGTGGACAGAGAGCCAGTCAGGTCCTTTGGTAGGCTAGGGGGAGACTCTCCACTCACTGAGGAGCAACAAGTAACAGAATAAATCCATTTCAAAAACAACCAAGTCACTACAACTATTTTTAAGCTTCTAGGATTGTCTGCATCTGCATCCCTATGTGAATTCAAGTTGAGGCAGCATGTTATGTTTTGCTACTTTTAAACTTGTACTCAACATCACTCAAGGCTTCTTGGATAAGATTAGTTGGTTGGGTAGTCCTAAAACCTGTTCTACTCATGGCTGACACGATTATCGGTTTTCTCGTGGTCAAATCTTGAAAACAATGAACGAAACTCAACTAAACATCAACTGACAGACTGCCACTCAAAATCCATGGTCTTTTGAAGCTTAAGAGATGAGACTTTAAGACTTATCCGACAAAACTTTGTTAACCGATACTGCTAACATCACAAAGAATAAGCCCTGTCCAGCATAGCAAGGTTGCATTCAGGGTCTGTGGATCAGGGCAGTGTATCAGTGGAAATGTACCTCAAGGTGATGGAAGAAGAAAAAAAGAACATGAAAACCAGCCATGTTAACTTAACATTTCAATTTTGGAAAAAAGAGACAGCAAGATTGGATGTTTGGGATTTGTGAGAAGGATAAAGCCCAGGAAGGTGTGCTGGCCTCTCACGCCGCATTTTAAGAAGGATGAAGCATGACAATAATATCCCATTTCATTTATGGACAGAACTAATATTTAAAATGGTGAGCTAGCTGCCGGCTAGCATAGAGTATTGAGTAACCAGGTGTTCCATTTTGTTAGCAAATGCACATTTGAATCTGCATTTGTTGGGGTTAGCACTAACCCTCCGAAATAAATTCTATGTGCTTGTTTTTACCTCCCCAGCCAATAAATGTTCTCAGTTTTTGGGTCAGCTGTTGATTTTTTTTAATTTGTTGTTTTATATCCTTTTAGAAGTCCTCTGTGGAGTGCCATAGCAACTATGCAGCGTGCAAGTACATATTACCTTGATTTGTCTATATAAATGATGCCCAGCGTATGCACAAGCATAAGACCCTGTGTTTTTGGTTGGGTTTTAGGAAAAAAACCTCAACAAAAGATGACTTTGATATGAGTACATTTAGAACACAAGCTTAATTTCCACTCAACCTAGCTAGCCACTTGTCATGAGACTTAAGTGAGCCACCTGACAAAACAGAGCAGCACCTGTGAGAATGATATTGGGGATGTTGCCATGGCTACTGTAGGCCAGCTGCTGGGGGTCCTGAAGGTTGCAGTGGTTCCCAGTCAAACCCATCATGGCTGCCTGGGAGTAGCTGAGGGTGGAAGCCTGGCAGTATAAGCTGTTTGAGCTGCTGGGGTTTTCAATCATGTTGAACTGCTCTAACTGATGACCACAGCAGACCAAAAGAGAGAGACAAGTATTACAATTTTATAACTGTTACAAAGACATTGGTTCATCAATAAGATCAAAACAGCTGGTCAGTTACAAAATGTCTATCTAGCTTTATCTGATCGAGGCCAAAACATCATGACTTTATTAAGCTCAATAAACATTATGTAATACTGAAAAGATAAATTACAGCACCATCCCCACTATTTTCTAGTGACATATGATCTCTCTAAAGTAAAAAAACAAAAACAAAAAAAAAACCCTGAAATAAAACGCAGATGTTTAGCGTCTAGCCGTTGGAGATAGAGCTTGACCGCTGCATGCCTACCTGTTGTGAGAGTCCACTGCCCTGCCTGGATGTGAGCTGCTGGTCGCAGAAGTCTGCAAACACACTGCCCAGTATGGAGTTGTGCTGCAACGACAAGCAGACCCCCTCTTTTTAAGAAACAAACAGAATAATAGAGATGGGCCAATGATAAGAACATTCTACACCAGGAATATAGTAGGTGTGTGTTGAATATAAAATGGGTTTTTTGCTGGGCCATGAAAACATTTGAACAGGAGAGAACAAGCAAAGCAACAACAGCAAACAGTGGTATCATCTTACATTGCGCAGGACCTAGATTACTTTTGTCTCACACACACACACACACACATTTATATATATATATATATATATATATATATATATACACTACCGTTCAAAAGTTTGGGATCACCCAAACAATTTCGTGTTTTCCATGAAAAGTCACACTTATTCACCACCATATGTTGTGAAATGAATAGAAAATAGAGTCAAGACATTGACAAGGTTAGAAATAATGATTTGTATTTGAAATAAGATTTTTTTTACATCAAACTTTGCTTTTGTCAAAGAATCCTCCATTTGCAGCAATTACAGCATTGCAGACCTTTGGCATTCTAGCTGTTAATTTGTTGAGGTAATCTGGAGAAATTGCACCCCACGCTTCCAGAAGCAGCTCCCACAAGTTGGATTGGTTGGATGGGCACTTCTTTGAGCAGATTGAGTTTCTGGAGCATCACATTTGTGGGGTCAATTAAACGCTCAAAATGGCCAGAAAAAGAGAACTTTCATCTGAAACTCGACAGTCTATTCTTGTTCTTAGAAATGAAGGCTATTCCATGCGAGAAATTGCTAAGAAATTGAAGATTTCCTACACCGGTGTGTACTACTCCCTTCAGAGGACAGCACAAACAGGCTCTAACAGGTACTATTTAATGAAGATGCCAGTTGGGGACCTGTGAGGCGTCTGTTTCTCAAACTAGAGACTCTAATGTACTTATCTTCTTGCTCAGTTGTGCAACGCGGCCTCCCACTTCTTTTTCTACTCTGGTTAGAGCCTGTTTGTGCTGTCCTCTGAAGGGAGTAGTACACACCGGTGTAGGAAATCTTCAATTTCTTAGCAATTTCTCGCATGGAATAACCTTCATTTCTAAGAACAAGAATAGACTGTCGAGTTTCAGATGAAAGTTCTCTTTTTCTGGCCATTTTGAGCGTTTAATTGACCCCACAAATGTGATGCTCCAGAAACTCAATCTGCTCAAAGAAGTGCCCATCCAACCAATCCAACTTGTGGGAGCTGCTTCTGGAAGTGTGGGGTGCAATTTCTCCAGATTACCTCAACAAATTAACAGCTAGAATGCCAAAGGTCTGCAATGCTGTAATTGCTGCAAATGGAGGATTCTTTGACGAAAGCAAAGTTTGATGTAAAAAAAATCTTATTTCAAATACAAATCATTATTTCTAACCTTGTCAATGTCTTGACTCTATTTTCTATTCATTTCACAACATATGGTGGTGAATAAGTGTGACTTTTCATGGAAAACACAAAATTGTTTGGGTGATCCCAAACTTTTGAACGGTAGTGTATATATATATATAAAACCCAAAATACTAGTGTCACAGTGCTGAGGTTCATGGTTTGAACTCCACTTTTGCATCTGGCTCAACTGGTGGGGGTTATGGGGGGCATAACTGGCAATGTTCTTGGGTGGCCGGTGTCCCACCATTGCAATTAGCAACTCCTACTGGTGGTGGGGTGCCTGTGACAGCTGCGGGTGGATCTGGGGGTAATAACATGAGCCTTTGTGTATGTTACATTACCCCCAGAGAAACAATCTGCCGCTGGCATTAAAAAGAAGCAGTCAGTTGGATCCACATTTATGGAAGGATGCGTGTGGAGGTGGATGACCTCACCAAATGCTGTAGGGGCCACGCAATGGTGGCACCTTGGGAGAGGAAGAAGCTGAACATGCCAAATTGGGATAAAAAAGGGGAGGGACAGATAAACCAAACCATGCACCACTTGAACAAAGAAATGCTGGTTTTTCACCATTAAGCTGCAGGCTAACAGTGTAATCTGTTTACAAACCTGAATAAAATAATATTTTATTGGTTGCAGACAATACAAAATTTGATGTGTACACATTTGTGACTATGTAAAGCCAACATTAACATAAGTAGAAATGCTTGAATCATACACTACAAACAATAAACAGAACTGTGTAATGTTCTAGAAGGAAGAGGACTTTGTTTCAAAGGTGAGTTTTATCTCCCACTTTCTGGCCTCCGAGCTTCAATTAACATGAACCAAAGGGGATGAAATACAAATGAAATGAAAAGAATCACTGAAAACAAAATCCCCTTTCTTGGTTAATTCGCCCACTACTGAGTCATCCAGTGTAGGCAACACTTTTTTGAAGTTTCTTCTTTAAATGTCCATGTGGAGATAAAAAACAGAAATTCTTCTATTTCATCGCGGCCTCTTAATGTATAAGTAATTGGATCATATTCTCCATACATGCTCCTCCCTAGTTCATAACTAAATTATTTATATGTACTGCCAATTTCCCGCATGACTGAGTGGGATAATACAGCATAGCTTATCAGTTGCGGTTTAGTCCATGCACACCCTTAGTACTGTGAATTGAGCCACTTCAGCAGGGGAGAGAATCGATGGATAAATCAAACAGCACGGAAAACATGTTTACAACCCCGCACACAGTCTATGCTCCCCCTCTCTCTTTCTTAGTCTCTCTTTTGATCCATCCCGCTATCTCAAAGACAAAATATCACTCCCTGTTCAAGCACAAGCAAGAAAAAGTGTGTGGGGGGTTTCTGATCCCCTAGTCAAACAATCATTTGATGATTCTTTCATAAACAATAATTGCAATGTACAATTCCATTTGGTGATTCATCTGAGGTAATATTCCAACAACCATGCACAATACCACATTATGATTTTGTGTTTGGCTTATTTTATATCAGCACCCAGCAGGAAGAGGTCAATTTACCCAAACTTTGAACTAAGGGGGATTTATGGACAAATTTACCATGTATACCCTGACTACAAATTTACCCTGACTGCAAACAAAATGTAGGTGATACCATACTATCCCTCTTATGTGCTCCCTTCAATCACCTCCCAGCCCTCAAGGCATTGTCACAAGTCTGATAGACCTCCCCGAAGGTGCAAACACACAGAAAACACTAAACAGCAAAAACAAAAGGCTTTAATAAACAGAAAATAAAGAACAATAGTGTAGAATCTAATGGAGAGGCTAATGCTCGGGGAGGCTACAGTGTTGGGGGGAGGCAGTGCAGACACCACAGAAGCAGCAGCAGCAGAGGGGAGAGGTGTGGGCTGGAGCACAGCTACATTACATCAACAAAAACGTGTTTTGGAGAGACTAGTCATCAGACCTGGGCAAAACAGCACCTAAACGCCTTTGAAATAGTAAAAAAAACAAAAAAAACAAACAAACAAAAAAAAACACACATTTTGAAAAAGACATTTGGATAGATGACAGACTATTTTTGGAAGGTTAAAAAAAAACCTTGCCAGTGAATTCCCCAAATTATTTATTTATTTGCTTATTTTGTCCAGATCTGAGTGCAGGAGCAGCTTAGTGCATGACGTTCGTACACACTGTAGCCATTAGCTCGTAGTTTCAAACGCCCTTACTTGAGGCGAACCTCCAGGTGAGAAGCCTTGATTGGAGACTGGGGAGGTTGGAGACTGATTGGCAGAGGATCCGACCCTACTGCGGTATTGCTGTAGGGATGAGGCCTGATATGAGAGGATACGTTCCAGTTATTCACTTTGAGAGAGAGATACCCTCCCTGGCCTCTGTGGTGTGGATGTGTTTGTGTTAAGTGTGGCGTTTTGCCAATGAGATGTTTGTAGTGCTTGTCTGAATTTTTTTTGTGTGGAATTTTCCCCCTTTTTCTCCCCAACTGTATCCGGCCAATTACCCTGCTCTTGCGAGCCATCCTGGCCGCTGCTCCACCCCCTCTGCCGATCCAGAGAGGGCTGAAGACTACCACATTCCTCCTCCGATACAAGTGGAGTCGCCAGCTGCTTCTTTTCACCTGACAGTGAGGAGTTTCGCCAGGGGGACGTAGCACGCGGGAGGATCATGCTATTCCCCCCCAGTTCCCCCTCCCCCCTGAACAGGCGCCCTGACCGACCAGAGGAGGTGCTAGTGCCGCGACCAGGACACATTCCCACATCCGGCTTCCCACCAGCAGACACGGCCAATTGTGTCTATAGGGATGCCCGACCAAGCCGGAGGTAACCCAGGGATTTGAACTGGCAACCCCTGTGTTGGTAGGCGACGGAATAGACTGCTACACTACCCGGACGCCCGTGCTTGTCTGAATTTAATCTGTAATTTTTCTTTTTTATATAAATTTATTTCTGATTTTTCCCTTTTTCTCCCAATTTAGTGGCCAATCGATCCCTATTTCAATTCAAACACCCACCCTCGCACTGCATGCGTTCGCCAACTGCATCTCTCCGGCCGGCAGTCTCGAAGGAGACCGCCTCACCACTTTCGTGACAAGGCGACTCCAGGCCGAACCACTGTTTTTCCGACACACACAGAGACGCATTCACGTGACGAACACAAGCCGACTCCGCCCCCCTCCCGAAGACAGCGCTGCCAATTATCGCTGCTTCGTCGAGTCCGGCCATAGTCGGATCTGACGAGACCGGGGCGCGAACCCCGGTCCCCAGTGGGCAACTGCATCGACACAGAGCCGATGCTTAGATCGCTACACCACCGCGGACAATCTGTAATTTTTTGTCATTTCACTTTGATCTAACATGTTCTGAAATTAGGTTCCTTGTCGACAAATACAGTGCAATGAAAATTCTTCCATAAGATTTGCTTTCACTTGGGGCGCCTCCGTAGCCAAATGGTTAGAGCGCATACCACATGGCTTCATGGTCACTGGTCCAAATCCAGCCGGTGGCCTCTGTTGTACATCATACCCCCCTCTCTCGCTCTCTCTCCCTCATTTCCTTTCTACCTCTTCACTGCACTGTCTAATAATGGTAAAAAAGAAGAAAGATTTGCTTTAACTTGAGGCTGCAACTCAGAAACAGAGGGTGAACTCAAGATATACGGTATGGTAAAAAGAGTTGCAACTAAGATCCAGTCGGAGGGGAAGGAAGACTCTATTACTAGCATGTGAAACTGATGCAACTACAACACTTGACACAAACATGGTTGAAAACAATCTCTATGCTACATTTTCTATTTGAACTATTTAGTCCTTTTGACCACCAAAATCAGGCAGAATTATAAAAGGTATTTTACAACGTACTTGAAAATGTGAGTTACTTTTACAATCACAAATTGGATTGTCCTCAGCCATTATGTGCCATATTTGTGGATGGCAATAAATGGAACATAGAAAATAAAAATTAAATAATTAAGGATAACAGACTATGAAGCAATACCAGAATCTACACGGTGTATAGAAAAGAACTGATAATCTCTTATCCCTTACAAAACCTACAGGGGTTCAGCCAAACAACATCTAATCTATTGACAGATAAGCTATCAAAGCACCAAGCAGCAAGTGATAGAGAAGTGATAAAACAATTCAGGTCGTTGAGATGACAATATAAACTAGCATTGTGATCGTTTTTAACACCAGGCCATACTACGTTGTGACGGCAGTCCAGGGAAGACACAGTACGTGACATTACCTTGAAAATCGCTGCTCTTTATAATAAAAATAACCTTGAGGCTAGGAAACAAGGAAACACCTCTCTAAAATGTCTAGCCCTATGCAGTGGATCGGTATTCTCTCTGATCTCATATGGAAAGTATGAGTGAAATGAGGGAACAGCAGGCCACTTCTATTATGCAATTATCCAAACAGACATCCCCTTAAATAAGAGAGGCTAAAACCAACATAAGAAGGATGCTTACTAGTGAGATCCATGCCCTATTCTCCTTTGAAAACGCGCTTTAAAATGTTTAATTCATCTAACATTTCAAGAATTGCGTTAATATGACACTTTCTCAAGAAAATGGCAACAACACTTTTCATTTGGCCTTGGGGTAGGTGACAGGGGCGTTGACCGCACTGAAGTCAGCAAACTAATTATGTTGTTGTACTTCGTTAAAAAAACAACAACTACACACATACTGATCTACGGCCACAAGAACTGAAGTAGGTGATGATCGGTGCTCACCGTGCTGATGTCCATAGCTATGTTGTTCTGTGAGGAGGTCTGGTTGCCTGATGTAGGGGAGGAGCTCTGGTTCTGCACAAAATGGGAGGGCAGTGTGATCAGGCCTGTCTGCTGGAGAGGAAAAAACAACAGGCCCGTAGATGGTGTGCAGACATGCCGATCAAGTTCTTTTTAGTTACTGCTAAATGCTATGCTATTAGTATTATGAAACTTTTTTCATCTTTATCAATACTAGTGCAGTGCCCGTTCAGGTGTAATCTCCCCTCCGACCACGACGTGGGTTGCAATGGCAGAGTGGTGCTGTTCGTCTGGTTGCCACAGGAAGAACGTCGCTGTATGTATGCACGTCTGTCTTTCGATTTTCTCAACAACCACTCATCCGAACAACTTCACACTCGATACTGCGCTTCCATAGGTCCTCAGCAATACATCCGCAAAGTGTGAAGTCAATCAGATGAATGGTTGTCAAGAAAATGGAAGGACAGACATACATACACTACCGTTCAAAAGTTTGGGATCACCCAAACAATTTTGTGTTTTCCATGAAAAGTCACACTTATTCACCACCATATGTTGTGAAATGAATAGAAAATAGAGTCAAGACATTGACAAGGTTAGAAATAATGATTTGTATTTGAAATAAGATTTTTTTTACATCAAACTTTGCTTTCGTCAAAGAATCCTCCATTTGCAGCAATTACAGCATTGCAGACCTTTGGCATTCTAGCTGTTAATTTGTTGAGGTAATCTGGAGAAATTGCACCCCACGCTTCCAGAAGCAGCTCCCACAAGTTGGATTGGTTGGATGGGCACTTCTTGCGTACCATACGGTCAAGCTGCTCCCACAACAGCTCAATGGGGTTCAGATCTGGTGACTGCGCTGGCCACTCCATTACCGATAGAATACCAGCTGCCTGCTTCTGCTCTAAATAGTTCTTGCACAATTTGGAGGTGTGTTTAGGGTCATTGTCCTGTTGTAGGATGAAATTGGCTCCAATCAAGCGCTGGCCACTGGGTATGGCATGGCGTTGCAAAATGGAGTGATAGCCTTCCTTATTCAGAATCCCTTTTACCCTGTACAAATCTCCCACCTTACCAGCACCAAAGCAACCCCAGACCATCACATTACCTCCACCATGCTTAACAGATGGCGTCAGGCATTCTTCCAGCATCTTTTCATTTGTTCTGCGTCTCACAAACGTTCTTCTTTGTGATCCAAACACCTCAAACTTGGATTCATCCGTCCACAACACTTTTTTCCAGTCTTCCTCTGTCCAATGTCTGTGTTCTTTTGCCCATCTTAATCTTTTTCTTTTATTGGTCAGTCTCAGATATGGCTTTTTCTTTGCCACTCTGCCCTGAAGCCCAGAATCCCGCAGCCGCCTCTTCACTGTAGATGTTGACACTGGTGTTTTGCGGGTACTATTTAATGAAGATGCCAGTTGGGGACCTGTGAGGCGTCTGTTTCTCAAACTAGAGACTCTAATGTACTTATCTTCTTGCTCAGTTGTGCAACGCGGCCTCCCACTTCTTTTTCTACTCTGGTTAGAGCCTGTTTGTGCTGTCCTCTGAAGGGAGTAGTACACACCGGTGTAGGAAATCTTCAATTTCTTAGCAATTTCTCGCATGGAATAGCCTTCATTTCTAAGAACAAGAATAGACTGTCGAGTTTCAGATGAAAGTTCTCTTTTTCTGGCCATTTTGAGCGTTTAATTGACCCCACAAATGTGATGCTCCAGAAACTCAATCTGCTCAAAGGAAGGTCAGTTTTGTAGCTTCTGTAACGAGCTAAACTGTTTTCAGATGTGTGAACATGATTGCACAAGGGTTTTCTAATCATCAATGAGCCTTCTGAGCCAATGAGCAAACACATTGTACCATTAGAACACTGGAGTGATAGTTGCTTGAAATGGGCCTCTATACACCTATGTAGATATTGCACCAAAAACCAGACATTTGCAGCTAGAATAGTCATTTACCACATTAGCAATGTATAGAGTGTATTTCTTTAAAGTTAAGACTAGTTTAAAGTTATCTTCATTGAACAGTACAGTGCTTTTCCTTCAAAAATATGGACATTTCAATGTGATCCCAAACTTTTGAACGGTAGTGTATATACATATAGACACTCTATATACACACACACACATACAACACACACACACCTTTTCATTTTGATGTCTTTTAAAAATGTCAGATTTTTCTAAAGAAAAAGAATGCTCCTTTCTCTCCACAGGACTGTGAGGAGAGAAAAAATAATTGCTATAATTATATCAAACATAATTTACTTGATGAATAGACAGCCATTGCATACATTTTTTACTGCCCTCACATAATATCCTCATGTGGATTTCACATGCTAGGCACAGTAAATAAGTGTATGAAACACTACTTTGAATATGCTGATTTGTGTGGGACTTGCCTATTCAAACAGTGTGGGTTGAGGCAATAAGATTAGGAAGATAACAAGTATGTGCGTGAAAGCGCCCGACTTGTATTTAACCAATCGGACAGAAAATCTTGTAATTATCCTTGTGCACAGAGCCAAGACAGTAGGATTGTGTATTCATTTCAAATGATCTTGCCTCATGTCTGCTGGCTGTCGTCTCACTGTTGTGTGCATTACAAATCACTGGATGGAAGCTAGCCATTCTGGTGGAATTTTTAGCACAGCGGTATGTCAAGCACACCTGTGGGTCCCTTTGGCAAAAATTGCCCAAGCTAAATTGACGCAAGGTTCACCCATCAGCCAGGGACCACTTTGCACATACAGTACTCAAGAAATTTAGTGAAATGTGGTTGTGCGTTTCTTAACATACCGTATTCACACACGATTCCAATTTTGAAGACAAAACCTCACAATTTCTGTCTACTTACAGCAGTTTGTAAAGCCAACATTATAGCCCTAATGTTTATTGTGCTGACTAACAGGCTGAGCTGAAATAAAAAAAATAAAAAAAATACATGATTAAAGCAATGTATGGGAGCTGTGGGAGAACTTTTACAGTGTTGATTTTACACAGAGAGCTGGAGGGGGACTCACCGGCTGACTCTGATGTGTCTGGGTGGAGGGCTGCTGGTTAAAGAATGCATAATGAGAGAGCTGCTGCTCCAGTGCCATGGTGTTGATGGCCGCCTGGGTGGTACACAACAACAGGTGAAAAAGCAGGTTGGTTGGGAAACTAATGTACCAATTAATCACGTTCATGCGTTCACTCAAACATTTTATGAAAAATAGTTTCCTTTACCCATTGGTTTTGTGGTTAGTTCACCAATTCCTTCATTCAGCTTACTAAACATTCACTCATAAACATTAATTCTAAACATTCTTATCAGCTTTCTGTAAAATTATTAATTTGCACTCATTTTAAAAACGAACTGCTGGGCAGGTTTAAACTACTATGCAAAACTGACATATTGTGCATAAGGACCTTTGTTTATACCAGTGTGCAGGTAAACTGATAAATCCAAAAGACAATAAACGCTGTAAAGATAATAAACCAAAAAACACTGAAAATGAAAAGGTGCCTTTGTGGTTTCGTCAAAGTACTGGGAATACTTAGAAATGAAGCAATTAAGAACTGGAATGGATTTTCAAGGTCGAGACTAGGCCACGAGAGGACACGCCGGCCTCTACCTGAGAGAGTGTGAGTGGTGGCGACAGCATTGGAGAGAGCTGCAAGGGCTGGTGCTGCTGAGAGTCGCCTGCATTCAGCATAAGCGGCACAATGTTGTCCTGCCCGGACTGCATCGTCATGGTTACTGTGGGTCGAGAGGTGTTCAGTCCTACCAGGTGCACAAAAAAGGCCACATGAAAGAATGGTTTTCTCCCACCAGAAGAAAGTACTGGTAAACCTGTAGCAGTAACTGTATGCAGAGTCGGTGGCGTGGCAGCAGCAACAACAACTTAGAAAGAGACTGAAAAGTATTTGCCAAGTCCCAGTCATAGTCAGAGCCATAGATACAGTGGCCTACATGTCTGTATATCAATGGGTTAGGACAGTGATATTCAATCATGTTATATGGAAGACCATGTCTCTGCACATTTTCATACCAACGCAACACTACACCAGCTGATTACACAAATTAATCCTCCCCTGTTGAATGTGTGCTTATTAGTGATATCAGCTGGTGTAGGGTTGGAAAGAAAGCCCACCTATACAAGGCCCTCTGTGGCACATTATTGAGGACTACTGGATTAGGAGGTTTAAGGGAGTAATGTATGTGGCCACCCCCAAATCCCTCCTTTTCTCAAACACCCACGAGCTGACCCATTCCTCCTCTGTGACCCCATTTTAATTAAAGACTTAATTGACAAAATAAAAACAAGGACTTAAACTCGGCTTTAAACAGACCACCCACTGGTGGTGGGGGTGTGATACCTTGTGTGCTAGCCAGGTTTCCTGTGCTGTTGGAGGTGCTGAGCGAGGCGGCAGCTGCTTCATCCATGTCCAGCGGGATCGGCAGCGGAGGAGGGAACTGGATGTTGGTAAGGTCAGGCAGTGAGCCACCAGTGTTGTAGGCTGCTGGAACCAGTGAGGCCATCAACTCCTGGTCTGGAGATGGGAATATGCTGGAGACACCACAGAAGTTTGGAAAACACAATGGCAGAGACGGACACATTGACTTCAAACAACATGAGCCGGTGTTTGGTATAAATTACAGGATAATCATTCACAAGAAAAATAATTTCCTATGTTCATTATAGATTAAAATACTCACTTGATCCCAGGAACTTTACAGGGTTTAGACCTTGAAACATTCTTAAGGAAACAGATACACGACATAGTAGTTAGATTACAGTGCCAACTATGGGGGAAACTAGTATAAACATTCTTGTGAGTCTCTCACCTTTTTGGAATCCCAGTTGTCTTTTGGTTTCTCTTCATCCATGTCTTGTTTAACTGTCTCTGACCCTGGTACTGTGAGAAGGAGAACTGGAGAGAGGGCAAAGAAATAAAGAAGCTGGGGATTACTGTCTTTAATGTAGCTGAATCTACAGCTGTCCAGGCTGTATGGACTTGTATTAATACAGGGTCTCAGACATGAACAAACTGCAAATACACAAAATACAGAAAGATAGAAAGTCTAGTTTTCCTTCCAGTAAATGGGAATAGGAGTCAAGTCATGTCAATTTTATTTGTATAGGTCATTATCACAAATAACAAATTAGCCTCAGGGGGCTTTACAGCAATACAGTATCCTGTCCTTAGACCCTTGCAGCGAATAAGGAACAACTCCCTAAAAAAAAAAAAACCTTTAACAGGGAGATAAAATAGGACAAAACCTCAGGAAGAGCAACAGAGGAGGGATCTCTCTCCCAAGGACAGAATACAATGTTGAAAGAGGATAACAGAATTATAAGACATATGAAGAATATGATGAAGAGGACGCCAAGCAGTGTCCAGATGCCAACAAAAACAAATCATCAAAAAAAAAAAAGAAAAAATAATAAAAGTGCGCCTGCATAAAAATAATCAGCGCTGAAATTAATTGTACTGAGAGCCACTTAGATCCACCTTCTCACAAGTAATTTTTTACTCTGCCTTCAAAGGCCTGTTCTCAAGCCTTTTATCTGACACTGGAGGCACTGGGCTGAACAATAAAGAGAAAGCGAGGGGGGGGGGCAGCTCAGTGTGTAAAACCACCTGAAAAAAAAAGGTCCCCGCAGAATAATGAATGAAATCCATTTATTTTATATGTATCGGCTCTAGTCTATAGATGGTACGAGCCTGCATATCTCATTGTATTTATGCACTTCATTTGTCACCGAGGATGGAATATCCAGGGCATGAGACGTGGTGACTTAAAAGAAAATCACAGCTCGTTTTCAATGCATTTCTAAAGGAGAACTCCAGTACCTCGTTTGGGTTGAAGTTCCTGACAGCCGCTTGTGAAAGCAGCCTGCTGGGCAGGAGTCATCGTGCTCTGATGCAACGCTGAGTCTGAGTTTGTCCTGCGGCACAAGAAATTAAAAATGGCACAGTGCAACCATAAATTTGGGAAGAGCTCATTTACAAAGGCACAGAGAACACTTAACGTTCTGGGCACTAGGGTTGGATAATATGTCAAAATTTTCCTACTGGACACTGTCAGCCCAACAATCAGCGATTGCTGATATAGCCCCCACCCTCACCCCAGCCATTTTCAATGAATGTAATCATGGCAGAGCTAGTTGGGGAAAAAAAGGATACAAAATCCCCTATTTGGGATTATTTTGGTTTTAAACTGGACACAACTGGCAAGCCGAAGGACTTAAATCAAGTAATTTGCCATCTTTGCAAACGAGTAGTGCCGGCAAAAGATAACTGCACATACAGTTTTTGGTCCAGTTCTCAATTATGATTTATGAATTGACGTTGCTTTTCAATACCGATGGATCAGACAGCAATCACTAAACACAGCTTGGTTGTCATTTAGTCACTGCGCTTTTTTGTGAAAGACTCGTCGTAAATTAGTGCAACAAGAACGTGCATATGGCCCAACTCCACCTGCCAGTTCCTATTAGCGCATGCTTTGAATTAAAATTTACAGGTTAATTATTTACCGAGGTGAATTCTCGAGGAGGCAGACCATTAAATTAAAAAATAAAAGGACAAAAATGGCCCCCCCCCAAAAAAAACAAATGCGAATTGAACTAAGCCAATCGCCGATATATTTGTCCTATCGCCCAAGCCTACTGGGCACTGCAAATGTGATATTCCACATCACATTAAAACATGGGGGGAACATTCAGGATCTTCCTCTGACTCAACTGGATGGAGAAGAAGTAACGTTCCTGGTTACCACCGAGCACAACGCATAATTCTTACATTATAATATGATGTAGTTGAAATGTTGTCACTATAACAAAAAGACCTAACACTAGCTTAATATAGTCATGCATGAGAGGTATTTCAACCTTGGGGGGGGGGCTGTCTCACCTCCTCCAACTAGTATCGGGTGGTGGTGACAGGTATACTGAGCCATATGGACAGCTGTCAATGTGAAAACTCAGGTTAAGTAAATAAAGCAGGAGGTTTGGCTAACAAATCATATTCATCTCTCAGAACTCTCAGAATGTCAGCTGCTAGAGTGGGGTCCAAGCTATGACAAGAAGTGTTGTGTTGACAGCATGACAAAATAAACCATCATGGCAATCAAATACATCAGTGATACAAA
The DNA here is from genome assembly GCF_029633865.1 of Lampris incognitus. Lineage (NCBI taxonomy): Eukaryota > Metazoa > Chordata > Actinopteri > Lampriformes > Lampridae > Lampris > Lampris incognitus. Next base: position 25,455,538 of record NC_079224.1, read on the forward strand.
AAATGGCAAGTGTTTTCAATAGACGTTTAAGGATATATGGCGTCCGTGTTTGTCAACGGAGAGGGGCTTCCGGTGGGGCGAGGTGTTCCGGTTCCGGTAGACTCTGTCCACCAGTCCATGGTGCCGCGTTGTTCTGCTTGTGTCCAGACCTGAATTCTGGAGGATGAATGGCATCTGAAAGAATCATATGGGTTAATCACGGCTAATGAAATATCAGTAGAAAACTCAGAGGTAAGACAGGTCTGGCACCTTGCGACACACATTGCTAAGATTTTACTTGTACTTCCTCGGCTTCTGGTTTTATCTTTTTAGGAACAAATCACTCAGGACGTTGTAAACATTTCTTTTCAAACTAATCCAAACTGAACTTTTCCCTGCACTTTTTTAGATTATTTGTAAATAAACCTCCAACTCAGGTCACTTATCTTAGATGGATCCTCTGAGTACCTAAATGTCACAGAAGTGACTAATGCAAACAGTGCTGATATTCAACTATACTTTTTGAGTTGCCTTCTAAAATACAATAACAGTGGACGGATGCAGATTGTTCTTAAAGGGAATGAGCCGTAATGGCGTCATGTGCCACCATGGCTATGTGGAGTGTGTGCGACAACGTAAGCGCTCTACTGACAACAAGACACATGACATATCTCACGATAGGGTCAACAGTATGGCCTTGTCTGAGAAATGGAGACAACGGCAAACCTCGAAAGAAAGTGAAAGCGATGCAGTGTTGCCTCATTTTCTTATTCACAAGTAATAAAAGTGAACAACGGTTATGAAGTCTGACCAAAACAACAGCAGAAGCAGGGCAGACAGCCGTTGTGTGCATCAATTGCAGATTCTACCTTCGAGGCTGTGTTTTGGCTCGATTAAGGCTTACCGCACAAACGTAAATATTTATGGGGAAGAAAAATAAAATCAAGGACATAGTTTCGTTTTAGAGCACTTTAGAGATGAATATTTCACTGAAACAGAACTTAGGTGATAAACTAGCTCTAATTATCTGGTGTGCACACTTCACCATAAGAGAGCCGCTGAACAGTCACCTTAGAGCTGCGTGTTTGACTTCCACCACCACTGACTGACACAAGGATATATTCAAATTACTGCACGCACTGGTGACTGGAGGGAGATTGGTACTGGTAATGTGCACAGAAGCAAGACACTGAATTTCGAACTGAAGCAAGAGTGCTGCACAGTATGCAACTTTGTGCTCTGTGATGATTCGTAACACAGTGTGGCTTTAAATATGTATGTATGCATATACAGTGAGAGGTAAGTGAATTTCAGTTATCCTGTAATTTGCCCAATACAGAAAGGTTCTTCTTAAAGCTAGCATACAAAACCACTAGAGAAGCAGAGATTTATGTCAACAGTCCCTTACCTGAAAAGGCACATCTACAGTGCTGCTGCCAAACTGATTGACATTTGGCAAAGATCCTCCATAACATTGCCCACGGTTCTGCCCCAGCTGTAAATATTGGGTCTTCTGCAACTGCAACTAGTGACATGAAAGACAAAAAGGCATCATAGGAACACATGAATAAATACACTCAATTAAATGATAACACATTCATACTACTTCGGAGCCTGGGCATTAATAATCATAGTTATGCAAAAGCATAAACTGGGAATGCTAACCAACTAAAAGATAATCCACAATAACAAGACTCTAGTTAACAATATAAAAATCATGACAGCTCAATGTGTCCTGTTGGTCAATACTCTTGAATCACTCAGCATTGCATGTAATGCTGTGTGCAACTGACATTTGCCCATCTTTAATATAATTCTTCGCCAATTCCATGTAATTACTTCTAATCATATGGTCTTTTAAGGAAGCGACACTGGATCCACTATTGCCGATTAACATTTTCTTCATTAATCGCCTGTTGGAGCCATTAAAATGCATGACATTAACTGATTTGAGCAGTTAACTGAGCTTCTGATTTGTCAGCATGGACAAAGCGAAGTTAACAGCAGCTCGCTAAGACCAGAAACATTACTAAACATGTTACAAAGCATGGACATTACAGATGGTATATGTTTGGTCTCGAGTACAAGAAAAACATTTAAGGGGAAGTTGTAGAATCAGGGTTACTTAACTAGTCTTGGAAAGATATGACAACGATATGGTTAAAAGTTATAATATACATTCATAGTTGGCTGAATTCACAAAGGTAAACTCCTCTAAACCTTGCAACAGTCTACTCCAGAGTGGACTCAAGTTACATCTCCCATTAGGGAGACCATAACCGGTGAAATTGAATTTTCTGACACAAGCCTCCCATTGATGGTTTGCAAAGCATAAAATCTAATAATAACCATATCTGAGCCTGCATCACCAGTGTATCTTGACAAGCCCCTAATCGCACATAGAGTCAATTTTTAAATGGATTTATGCTTATGCTGTTGACAAAGGATTACATATGTAACATTTCTGGATCAGGGAGAGGGCAGACAAGAGTCAGTCTAAATCCTTATGAGAGAGAGAGAGAGAGAGAGAGAGAGAGAGAGAGAGAGAGAGAGAGAGAGAGAGAGAGAGAGAGAGAGAGAGAGAGAGAGAGAAAAGATAAAGAGCAGTAGCTTGTAGTAAACATAATCAGGTCTACACTGGAACATCACAGCTAAAGGGGCCACAGTCAATTTCAAGTCAATTTTGTTTGTATAGCCCAATATCACAAATTACAAATGTACCTCAGGGGGCTTTCAGGCTTTCCCAATACTATACACTATTATGGGATCAATCAAAGCAGAAGATAGGAAACAACAGCGAGGTTCACAGTCAAAAAAACGCCATGTAAAATACACATGACACCATGAAAAAGGGATTTATTAACATTTGTAGTCGATTAAAGTCTTTCAGTACGTAAGGACACAAATCGACCGGTGTCTATCGCTGCTGCAGACTTCTCCAACTCTGGATTTAGTTGGAAGCCAGTCCTGCGTGCGCCTGTATCTTCCATGTGGTGCCGGACACGCTGCAGTGCACCGGTTGCTCGAGATCACCTTGTCCGACAAGTTTCAGACAACAAACGTGAAGAAGACGCAGCAGCCGTGCATCGTGTGTACAACAACAACACTCAGGGTTTCTCTATGCCGCCTGATTTGAGCAGTGACATCAATTTGCCGCGTCGGAAAACGATCAAATGCATTTTGACGCTCGCTGTCAAATAACCCCCTCCCCCTCCCCCTCCCACTTGTCTAGGGCAAAATTGAGCAACTTTTTCGGACGAAGATCCCCCTATTGAGGGTTTCTACACAATTGGATTTGTTCTGCATCGACTGTCCCGTTCGCTGTCATTCGCTGAAAACATTCTTATAGGCAGGAAGAGTCTTTTATTGTTGTTTACCTATTCGCACCAAGCTGCTCGCCGCGCGTGAGAGATGTGTTTCTGACAGCTCGTTGGCAAAATATAACAGCGGAGGGCTTACAACAACAACAACAATATCAACAAAAACACAGCGACAACAACAGCAACAACAACGTTTTCCTACCCTGGCGGCCCGGGTGATGCTGAGGTCCTTCATGACTTCTTCGAAGGCTGCCGTCTCCTCCGCCTGCTTCTGATTATGTAAAGCGATTTTCTCGCTGAATTTCCGCGGATTGTTTGAAGTCGCCATGTTTCGCTGCTCTGCTCGCTCTCACCCTCGACGGCGCTCTGCGTGCTCACGTACCCCCCTCCTCCTCCCCCCCACGCGCATACGCGGGCGTAGTTTGACGCGCGCCGCACATCTGGACGACGGCGCCACGGCCCCGCGTTTCTCTCGAAATGTACTCATCACAGAAAAGCCCAAAACATGTCCCTGTTAAGCCGTTATTAGTTTGCTGCAGCTAAGAATGTTCAATTTACACAATTTATAAATGTATCGCGCTCTCGCTCCAATATGATTTGACGATCGTTGACGTAAATAACTGGATTGTATGTATTATATAGCGCTTTTCTAGCTGCGACAGCCGGTCAAAGCGCTTTACAATCAATGGATCCCTGACATTCACCCATGCACTCACACGCCGATGGCGGTGTCAACCATGCAAGACAACAACCTGCTCATCGGCGGCAGGTGTGTTGCGGGCAGGCAGCCCTCCGGTTAGTTACCAGACCAGCTCCAGCGCTTTCGACCGTGACGTAGAAGCTTGAGAAACGTGTCAGGCGCTTTACAGTTTATATGAAACGTAGACACACCCCTGTGAAAACGGCAGGTTTTTGTGATGTAAAAAAAAGAAAAGAAACTAAGATAACTCGTGTCAGGACTTTTCCCACTATTAATGTGAAATTGCAAATTATAAACTTCAAGTGGGGGAAAAAAAGAAACATAGAGGGAAAAACGAAAAATACAACATTTACAATAAGCTGGTTGCTAAGTATGCACGGTTTTTTAGGCTTGGGGATATGGCTGTGTTCAGAATTAACCAATCACTTTCAAACTCATAGTTGTTATCTGGCATAAGGTGACTTACCCCAAATGAAGTTCAGCTGTTCCTGTTGGGTTTTCCTGACATCTTCTTGGTTGTATCCAACTGGTCCACAAAGCGTGTACAGAGCATGAATGGGATGTCATTGTTGAAAGGTATCAGTCAGGAGAGGGGTACAAAATAATTCCCTAGGCATTAGATATACCATGGAACACAGTGAAGACAATCATCAACAAGTGCAGAAAATATAGCAAAACAGTGACATTACCAAAAACAGGGTGTCCCTCCAAAATGGTTGAGAAGACGAGGAGAAAACTGGTCAGGGAGGCTGCCAAGAGGCCTACGGCAACATTGAAGGAGCTTCGGGAATTTCTGTCAAGTGCTGGCTGTTCCCTACATGTGACAGCAATCTCCTGTATTCGTCATATGTCTGGGCTATGGGGTAGGCTGGCAAGACAAAAGCCTTTTGACAGGAAAAAAATAAATAAAATCCAAGCCCGGCTTCATTTTGCAAGAAGATGCATCCAATCTCCCAAAACCACGTGGAAAAATGTGTTGTAGTCTGATGAGACCAAGGTTGAACTTTTTGGTCATAACTCCAGAAGGTATGTTTGGTGTGAAAACAACACAGCACATCACCAAAAGAACAGCATACCCACAGTGAAGCATGGTGGCAGCATCATGCATTGGGGCTGCTTTTCTTCAGCCTGAACTCAGGCTTTAGTCAAGGTAGAGGGAATCATGAATAGCTCCAGATACCAGTCAGTGTTGGTGCAAAACCTTCAGGTGTCTACTAGAAAGCTGAAGATGAAGAGCAATTTCACCTTTCAGCATAACGACGACCCAAAACATACGTCCAAATCAACAAAGGAATGGCTTCACCAAAAGAAGATCAGTGTTTTGGAATGGCCCGGCCAGAGCCCAGACCTGAATCCAGGTGAAAATCTATGGGGTGACCTGAATGGGGCTGTACACAGAAGAGGCCCTCACAATCTGACAGAGCTACGTTTTTGCAAGGAAGAAAGGGAAAACATTGCCAAGTCCAGATGTACCAAGCTGATAGACTCTTACCCAAAAAGAGTGAGTGCTGTAATAAAATCAAACAGTGCTTCAACAAAGTATTAGTTTAGGGGGTGTGCACACTTATGTTATCAGGTCATTGTAAGTTTTAAAATGTTTTTCCCTTTTTCGCTTGAATTTTATTGATTGCAATTTCACTTTAAAAGTGGAAAAAGTTCTGAAATGATTTATCTTGGTTTCATTTTTTTTTACATCACAAACCTGCCATTTTAACAGGGGTGTGTAAACTCATTATACTGTATATTTTCAACTGTATATTACCAATGCAATTGATGTCGAAAACATTACCGTTCAATTTCTATCAAAGTCTGAAATTGTATTATGTGCAAAGTATTCTGTAGTGTGGAAAAACCAAGTCATCTTTTTTTATTTCGTCGTTGCGCTATAATTGAAACAGAACATTTTGCTTGTGCATGTCTCTGCCTTCACAAATACATCCACTTCCTGTTGCTTTGTGTGTGTGTGTGTGTGTGTGTGTGTGTGTGTGTGTGTGTGTGTGTGTGTGTGTGTGTGTGTGTGTGTGCACGTGCACGCACAGAGATGAAAGTATACATTTCTGTCAGTTACTGTTACCAAAAGCACAATCAGCGGAGTTATGGGGTTATGTGTAATCATTTCTTCAATTGTGCTCTGCATAAATGAATCAAATAATAAACGAAAATGTGTCAGCATGCATACCTGCACGTCTTTTCTTGTCTGATGCTGTTAGGAGCTGCCAGTCTGCATTTACTGTGCAGGCAGACTCTCGCAGCGAATGATGTATGATAATACATTATTCACACAAATGGGCCCAGAAGACATACCAAAGTCATTGCACATGCTATATAAAATGCAACTTGATTGATTGACTGATTGATTGACTATCAAAAAGGGAAGAACTGAAAGGTCTCACTGTTTCTCTTGTTAACCATGCAATGTCACACCTGTATTTCCTTCTTTTTTTTCAGAATTAGAGACACATGACTCGCAGTAAATAAATATTGCTGTTTTAGCTGTCCTTGGCTGTAAGGTAACCATGGTAACCATTGGGGGAAAAGTGTACTCCAGGGCAGATGTAGGAAGGAGTTTGTGTGCAGGTGCATTGTGCTATTGCTGACGAAACCTTGAAAAAAGCCTTGGAGTCGAGCCTGATTGAAAAGGCCTGGCAAAATTAGGAACAAGGCATTTCTTGGTGGACCACTTTATCCAACAAATCCTTACCAGTTTTTTTTTCAATTCTGCCCCCTTTTCTCCCCAATTGGATCTGGCCAATTGCCCCACTCTTTTGGAGCCCTCCTGGTCGCTGCTCCACCTCTTCTCTGCCGATCCGGGGGGTGCCCTGACCGACCAGAGGAGGTGCTAGTGCGGCGACCAGGACAAATACCCACATCCGTCTTCCCACCCGCAGACACGGCCAATTGCATCTGTAGGGACGCCCGACCAAGCCGGAGGTAGCATGGGGATTCGAGCTAGCGATCCCGTGTTGGTAGGCAACGGAATAGACCGCTACGCTACCCGGACGCCCGCTCTACCAGTTATTGTGCATATTGACTTACATGTACATCGTCTGCAGTAATGTCAGAATCGAGCAGCAAGTTAAACATCTTAAAACACGAGCTGGCATTCAGAGACACGTTTCTAGACTCTTGGGAACCTCAGGTCCTCTAACCTCCTTGTTTTCCACATGTCAAAGCTAAAGGTCCACTCCAACCATGCCTTACCGTCACATCCCCCAAACTCCGGAACTGACTTCCTCTACCTGTTTAGACTACTATGTGTAAACTGCATGGATAAGTAGACACGTTGGCCACTGGCCGACGGATCTGACCCTTTAGTCGAGCGGTTAGTGATGTCTCCTGCGGTGCGGGCGACACGGGTTCGCTTCCCGGCCGCGGCAGTTCCTGTGATTGTGTTGTCCCTAGAATTTGCTACATTGGTGTCAGAAGTGGGATGGAGCGACCGGAAGCGTATGCGGCGTGAAGGAGCTGATATGCTTAAGCGCGGGGACGCACTTCCCGAAGGAGGGGGATAGTGTAACGTGCATGGATAAGAAGACACGCTGGTTGGCGGGTCTGACCCTTTAGTCGAGCAGTTAGCGATGTCTCCTGCGATTCGGGCGATACGGGTTCGCGCCACGGCAGTTCCTGTGCTTGCCCCCCTTAATTTGCTACATTGGTGTCAGAAGTTCGCCATGCTGGGCTGGGTTGGAGAGGACAAGGATGGAGGAGAATCTGAGGTGGTGCTGACTCATAATAAGTCTGGCAGGTTTGAGTCTCGGTTCGTCAGTGTCGGGATCCAGGCCTCCCCATCCGTCTGGCTCAGAGGCATGGAGGGCTCGGCTCTGGGAGTGTGGGTCGCACATGGAGAAGGTCTGACCCTTTAGTCAAGGGCCAACGTGTCTACTTATCCATGTACGTTACATATGCTTATAAATATATACTGTGGTTTTTATTGGTTTAGACCCTCCTTAAAAGTTAGGGTTAGGGTCCAGCCTTTGACTCCTCAAGACTTGCCTGTTTTCCTGGCACTTACTTTTGTAGTTTTGACTTTGACTATTTCTACTACTACTACTACTACTACTACTACTACTACTTATGGCTGCTCCTGTTAGGGGTCGCCACAGCGGATCATCTGTTTCCATCTCTTCTTGTTCTCTGTAACTTCCTTTGTCATGCCAGCCACCTGTATGTCCTCCCTCACCTCATCCATATACCTCCTCTTTGGCCTTCCCCTTTTCGTCTTCCCTGGCAGCTCCATCTTCAGCATCCATCTCCCAATATACCCAGCATCTCTCATCCACCCATGTCCAAACCATCTCAATCTTGCCTCTCTTGCTTTGTCTTCAAACCGTCCAACCTGAGCTGTCCCTCTAATATACTCATTCCTGATCCTGTCCTTCTTCGTCCCTCCAAACAAAAATCTTAACATCTTCAACTCTGCCACCTCCAGCTCCCCCTCCTGTCTTTCCCTCAGTACCAATGTCTCCAAACCATATAACATAGCTGGTCTCACAACCATCTTGTAAACCTTCCCTTTAACTCTTGCTGGTACGTCTGTCACAAATCATTCCTGACACTCCTCTCCACCCTGCCTGCACGCTCTTCTTTACCTCTCTTCTGCACTCTCGGTTACTTTGGACAGTTGACCCCAAGTATTTAAACTCATATGCCTTCGTCACCTCCACTCCTTGCATCCTGACCATTCCACTGTCCTCCCTCTCATTCACGCATAGGTATTCTGTCTTGCTCCTACTGACTTTCATTCCTCTTCTCTCCAGTGCATACCTCCACCTCTCCAGGCTCTCCTCAACCTGCTCCCTACGCTCACTGCAGATTGCAATGTCATCCGCAAACATCATAGTCCACAGAGACTCCTGCCTAATCTCATCCGTCAACCTGTGACTTTGACTATTTCTTTGTAATTTTTCTTTCATAATTCTGTTCTGTTTTTATACAGTAGTCATTCAGCTCTGTGGATAAGAGTTCTCACATTCACTGTACGATGAGTTGAATCATGTTTTCACTTGATATGTAAGTGGTGCAAAAAAAAGTTATACCTTTGTTATAGGTGCTTTTCATGTTGGCCTGCCTCACATAATCACTTGCTTGATAGTCTCCTTTGACTTTTTAATTTTATTTTTTTTATGTATTCACCACAGTCTGGCGCATGTACAAGAGCTTATTACTGATTGCAATTTTAAAACAACATTGAAGCCTCTAAACTCAAGCTTGTTATGGAAAAAAGGTGTGCACAACAAGACCACAAAACAGTTGCACGGTTCTGTACTGGACTACAGCCAGGAATGAACTTGTGAATAGATTTTTATTTAGCAGAGAAGAGCAGTGCTTCTACACAGCACCGATTTAACCCAATAAACGACAAACAAATGATCAAAGAATCAAATACACAAAAAAAAAATCAATGGAACGAAATTGTATCATATTTGTTTATTCAAATTCAGCAGTAAAGAAATAATGGCAGTCATAAAGAAAACAAAATAAGTGAGTGAGCAAAATTAACAGCAGGGGGAGGTATCGGTCCTGCTGAACTTGCGGGCCTCATTCATCATGCGCTTTGCTCATACACACCCATGGGAATTTTCAGCCCTGAAGTTTGTCTCAGATCAGTGTAGAACCTGGTAACCCCTGAATTTAGACACCAGTTGGCTAACACTGATGTCTTCACAAGCCTGGGTGATTGCTCATTGCAAAAGGTAGGCAGTAGTTGTTAGGAGGAAGTAATAACAAATAACCATCAGATTTTGCTGCTGATTGTCAGACAAGCTTGAGAGCTAAAAAAATTCCATAAGTGTGTAAGAACAAATTTGTATGTACGAATGATTGATGAATGAGGTGTGTGTGTGTGTGTGTGTGTGTGTGTGTGTGTGTGTGTGTGTGTGTGTGTGTGTGTGTGTGTGTGTGTGTGTGTGTGTGTGTGTGCCTGTGCACTGCCTTACAAAATTGAGTGTAACAGTAATACTGCAGGCATGGAGGTGCACACAGACAACATTCATTCATCAATCGTTCCTACGTACAAATTTGTTCTCACACACTCATGGAATTTTTTTTTAGCTCTCAAGAATGTCTGACAATCACGTACCTTTTGCACGAGCAATCACCCAGGTTTGCAAAGACACCAGTGTTAGCCAATTGGTGTCGAAATTCAGGGGTTACCCAGGTTCTACACTGGTCTGAGACAAACTTCAGGGCTGGAAAATCACACAGGTGTGTGCATGAGGCCCAATTGATCTTAACCTGAGATACTGCATTTCATTTGATCACATGTACGATTAGAATGATGATACATGTAAGCAGAGGAGTAAGTTTCACTTGAACATTGGGGGGGACACATTTAGCGGGGGGTCAGGGGGTTCTCCCCCTGGAAATTTTGAGCATTACACATTTAATTTCTTGCATTCTGGTGAATTTGTATGCACCAATTTGCTCTTTTTCTACATCAATGTATTGTGGAAATGTCTTATTTATGTAAAAGAAAAACAACTTTCAGATAGGCTAGCCTATAGTGACACAAAAAGGAAAATAATGAAGTAGACTGTCATTATGTATTTCAAATATTTATTCTCCTTCAGCTATTGTTCCTCTTGCTCATGTTGACTCTGTGAATGAAAGTAGTAGATGCATTTGAACTAATACAATACCCTTGGCACAAATTGGTTTGTAGATGTACCTATTATGTTATCTCATGTGCCCGAAATTATCAGTTCAAGTTCATTTAAGCTAACATTAACGTCTAGGGGCTACTGTTAGCAAGCGCTAGGTAGCTAGCTAGCTAGTTCGTGAGGGGGTCTGAACTGATAAGCCCAAACACAAGTTATAAACTAGATAAGGCTATAATTCATCCGGAAATACGTAAGAAAATCTAACTCAGAAACCCCAAAGGTAAGAAAGGGTGGTGTACTGGGCTAGACAAGCAAGCCGGCTAGCTGGTTGTCAGGAGCAACTGCAAGACAGTAACGAAGTCGGCAATCCCAGTGGCAAGGTTAAATGGTATGGTCCACGCATAGGGTGTATGAAATCGTTGGAAAACAAGTATTAATTACATTTTAAGTAGTTCGACTGTCTGTGTTGTTATTTTACCTTTTTTGGCGAGGGAGTTAACATTATCATTCATGATATATTTTTTGGGGCGGACAAATTCACCTCTTCTAAATATTGAGGGGGACATGTCCCCCCTGACCCCCCCCATAAATTACGCCGTAGCGTGTAAGAAAAATTATCGCGAAAGCCTTGAGTGATCACTTCTTCTGTGTAGGTTTACAGCTTCTCTGGTGCTACAGAAACCATTAAATGAAATAGTCACAGCTTTACTTTTTTTATCATAAGAAGAATCCAAATAAGCCTGACGCACTAGAACTCAAAAAATACTAATTCATAGAAAATGAAAGTGAATTTATTTCAGTTTAACCTGCCAACCACAGCACATTGCAGCTGCTTTTTTTGTAAAAGGGGCCTTGACTGGAAGTCTCAAAGATTTCAACTCTTATGTTTCTCACTTCCTCAATTTCAGAAAAAGGGAACTTCAAAGTTTCTTCAGAGGGATTTTATGGGTGATTTCATTTCATGTCAAACATTAGGACTTTGACCCAAGTGGATACAGCAGTGTTTGGTAAGACGGATTAATCGTTTGTGATGCGAGGGTCTAAGGACAGGATGTTGTGTTGCTGTAAAGCCCCTTGAGGCAAATTTGTAATTTGTGATATTGGGCAATACAAACAAAATTGACTTGACTTGAGATACATTTTGTAATGAAATTGGCATTAATATGAACATTGACATATGAGCCATGCAAGCGGTCAAGTTGGCCGGTAGGATGATTTGAAACATTTCATTGAATATGTTGTGAAGCTTGACTTTTATCATGAAAATGTATTATATAAAAATATTTTCAGAAAACTGCAATAGTAAGTGGGACCAGTTTAAAAAAAAATTGTGACCTTGACCAGTTTCTAGTTCTGTTTGTCAATACAATAACGGTTTCGTTTTGTTTCGGGTTTTTCATTTGTTAGTTTGTTTTTGTTTTTTTGCTTACTAAAATAGCTGATCATTGTAGGGGGGAAAAATTCACCACAAAGTTTCTTTATTCGTGTTTTCAGTTACTTAGTTTGATGTTTCTTGCATTCTCAATAGGTCATGCACCTCAATACAACTTCAAGCCCTGGAAACATGACAGACCTGTGTTCGGATGAGGTCTGCGGTTCATCCATAGGACTAGCGGTGGGTCTGACCCTCCTCTTTCTGTTGTTTGGGATCGCAGTTGCCTTGTTTGTGGGCAGACGGTTCAGGAAACTCAGGGGTAGGTCCCCGTTTGAATGTGGCGACCAGAAGAACACGGAACAAGACACAGAGACAGTGGGAGATGATTCCAATCGGTACACCATTATGGTTCGAGCGGCGCCTACGGGACACACTCCCATCTACGAAAACTTCACGGCTCAAACAGATCAAACCAGCGATTACAGAAGGAATGCTGCAGGCCCAAGCAGGTAAGCTACACTTTATCAAAACTGGTATTAAATGGAATAAAACAGGCAGTTCCCCTAACCCATTTGGTAGATTCCAGTCAAACATGGAAAGGTTTGTCGTCAGTTGACAATATTCATTAAAATGACATTTGATAGTCAAAGACTGAAATGTTGTTCCTGAAATTAAACAGCAGGCTTAAAAGACACCACAGCAAAAACAGACTAAAAACCAGTGTCCACTTAATGTTCCCACTTTGCGCAACAGTGGTGCATACTCGAAATTGCCCTCTTGACTTTTGTTTTGTATAATTTAAAACAGATTAATCCAGTTAATTTGCTGATGACTCAGCTGTGGACTTTTTCCTAGTACAGGAAGCACAGTCACTATGGAGAAAGGGGCTTTATGGCTTTCATAAGTTTCAGTGGTGTGGTGTAATCAGGTAAACACTTGTCAAAAGAGGCCTGTGACGTAACTGTTCTGGGAAACCTCCTGGATATGGACACTGACCTTCCCCACTCTCTGTAGGTCACCCCTACGAACTGAGGAGGACGTGTACCTTCAGTTTCCAGATGACGTAATATACAGCAACGACCCGGCCTGCAGTCTCGACATACTCCCCAACACCCACGATGCGGAGGATCTTTATATCATGCCGGATGCTGTGTAAATAGCGCAACAACAAAATCAGATTTCAGTCACTATCAAAATCCTTTCAGTCAGTTTGCAACATGACTCACCTTCTATTGGTGTAGGGTGAGGAGACACCATTGGACTTTTTGCCACTGTTTGCCTCTCGGTGTGCTAGTGTCAGTTGTAAAAATGCGTCTAGTTGAATGTAAGATTTATAGATGAAATGTATTAGTCATTCCACTCACCTATAATGTTGTACCTTAGATGATATAGCCTGGAGAGATTTCAGAGATGAGAGGGATGAGAAAGGATGATGTATACTTTGTAAGTACTATAATTGTAAAATGCACGCCTGTTAAATGTAGATTAATGGGAAGGATACAAAAAATAGTCTTCTTGACAAGTGCTGCTCATCACCATATTCTATTTTTTCTTGTTTAAGACATTTTTTGGCACTTTTCTGATCAAGATTATTTTTTTGGATACGCTTCAAACATCAGCTATTTTGGGTGATTCTCTTTAAAACACAGTATCAGCAATTTCTGGTGAATTTTGAACAGAATTTTGGTCTGTACTGTTTCTTTTTTTGTACAGTATTGCTGATGATTGCTTGATATTTTACTAACTTGTCCAGGAACAGAGTTGACAAGAAGAACAATTTTACTGACCACATGGTTTCTACGGGAAGTGAAGTCAGGCCACAATTTCTTCATTTTGGCTTTTTTTTTCTTTTTCTTACCAAGATCTTTACCGCTCACATATGAAGATATGTGAGGTTTATTGAAGCTCAACATGAATCCTGCAGTTTGTTTGGTTAGCAGTGATGTAGCCAAATGCTGGCTGTTTCCAATAGAGACAAGCTGTGAGTCGCCAGGCACACATCACTCTGATCCTGCCTGAATGACTACAGTAACCTGTTTTTTGAACTAGAGATGAGAAAGAAGGGGCATCCAGCTGGAAGCCCAAAGATGGAAAGTAAAAGAAAAGTCATTATGCTCACCACAGACATTTGAGTACAAATGAAGTTTAAATAGCCTCAGATGTTGATTTACTATGACACAAAGCTAATTTTTAATGCCAAAGTTGGTCTGCATTACATCTATTGTTGTAATTTTTGCTGTGGAAAAAATATCATGTTATAAACGGCTCATGCGCATACAACACAGTAAGACATGGGGAATGTTTTCCAACTAATTATTTCTGTAAATGACACCATTACTGATTAAACATTAGTAAAAAGCAAGAATTTCCCTGCTCAGAGGCCTTATTGCTTGCTAGATGCACATCAACTACTTGCTCTATATGAATATGCAGGATTGGTCAGGAAAAAAACAAAACAAAACAAAACATGAGGAGATGCCTGAGTGCAGAGCAGTCAAACAACATGAAGGAAACTGAGACAGCATATCCAAACGTTGTAAGAAAAGGTGACAATAATAAGCTTTCCATGCATTTCATACATAGAGAAACTATGTTGGGAGAAATCCTCTTACCTTGTTATATCCATGCCATGCTGAGTTTATACATTATGCAGAAAGAGTGAGGGAGCGTGTGCAAGAAAGACAGAATAAGGCAGAGAGAGAAAGAATTACACTAAACAGAAACACTTTGACTAGAGTTTACCTTGACCTCTGTGGCTGGTATATGGCCGGCAATGGTAATGGCAATGGCAATACAGAGGGGTGTAGGGGGGTTGGCGGCGATCGACAGACCAAGCCTTATTATTTGTCTTTGTTATCATTGTTTATTTTGTTTACCGTCACTCAGGATGTGATCTCGGTGATAGCACAGGTTTCCAGGCGAGCGAATGTATCGGATCAAAACCTCGAGACAGCTAAGTAACACAGGCCAGAGTTCAGGCTGTCTTAGATTACATCGAGTGAGGTTTGATAAATATCGTCTCCAATTCTTTTATACGTGTATACTTTGGGTGGTACTGTAACTTGGGACCTTTCAGAATGTAAGATTGAGGACGTTTTCATCAGTCTCCTGTTATGTAATCAGAGAGGATGTCATCCTTGCAACAATGAGAGAAGCGGGTAGTAACCAGACTAAAACAAAGAAACAAATGAGCAGTTACTGGACACAGGTGTATGTCTACCTTAAGAAAAATGTAATTGCATTGGACATTTCTGTCCGCAGCCCGAGATTAATTGCTTATTCATTCAGTTGCATATTTATTCAATCATCCGGGGTCATTGGATAGACCACACCCTTAGATACATCCGTGTTATTAATAGAAATCAACATTAAATGCTAACACTCCACAGTGACCTTTATCCATACAATGATAGAATTAAAAAAGAAAAAAAACAACCTAAAATTATTAACAGGTACTATGGTAGTGTTATATCTTAGACAGCTAATTTCTTATTTGAGCTCGCTCTCCATTTCTACAAAACTTTTTTTTTCTTTCAAATGTTCAGTAGCTGACTACAAGTGAGGAATAGCTGGTTTGCCGTTCGTTTACCCTGCAAGCCCATTTTGCAATTTGAATTAATTACCTTTTCTTATCCTGGATAAAACCAAAGATATGCTGATTGTTCTTATCGTGTTACAGGCTATCTCACATAAATATTTGTTCTTTTTCTAGTAACTTATCTCAACAACACTGGAAAGCGATTATCACAGACACCGTCTTTGATAATATGCAATGAAAATGCATTTACGGTACCGTCGTAGACAGGGATTAAATTCGGCCGAGGCTGCTCAGCGCTGCCACATAGCACCCGCACGTCATCAGTCGTAGCTGAGCGCTGGCTAAAAAAAGAAAACAAAAGAAAGAAATGACAGAAAAGAAAAGAAAAGAAAAAAAAAACTTCCATCAATTCATACTTTCTTCTTTTTTTTACCCTGCCTATATTGTTAAAAGAACACATACATGCTGGCCATTCAAATAAACAACGATTTATATTTTTCGAGTTTAAAATGACGTTGCATCATCACTTCTGGCGGATTGTAAGAGAGGGACAAAAAAAGAAGAGTAGGCCGTGTGCACGTAACAGACAGAGACCCGTTCGTCTGATTCCCACTAAGCAAAGTCTCCTCTATCAACATTGATATTCTAGAAATCTGCTTTAAACTTAATTAACTGCAAACCAGCGACCATGGTCATTCATCATCAACATTTTTTTTTTAGTTTTAAATCAAGGCAAACTCATCATATCCTCAGACAGCCAAGTAACATATTTTAGCTAGCTAGGTATGGCAGTAATATCAGCACACTGGCTAAGTTACTCTTCTAGTCTATCCAGCCAGGCCATTTTGCGAGGCTTAATTTTGTGAATGTAAATTGATAAGAACAATCCTGTTAATCAAATTTGCCTGGAGGCCAGTATGTGGCAGTGACATCCCACTCGGATCATGGAGATAAGACAGGGTGGAGTTAAGAGGAGACTTTTATTTCTTTCAAAGGTAAGGTGAAGTAACTTAGATATCAAAAGAAAGCATTGGGCTTTAAAAGGTATTCAAGGAATAATGTAACTTTCCTTATTTTGGTGACTGCAACCCTAGATAATTTGACCAGGGTTCACACCATGGTTAAGCCTATTTAGTTCAGCATGTTCAATCTGATGTCTGCCACATCCCCATCTCTGTAGAGGTTCCACTTCAGTCCAACATATTGCTTTGCTTGAGCTCCCTTTTTGAAACATTGTGGCACTCCTCCATAAGCTATTGTTTCTGTAAAATATATAGTTTTATGTTTTGTTGGACTGAGTCATCCAACCAAGCAGTAGCGAGTCATCATGAGAATGAGAAACTGAGTGTGCAGCAGGACAGAGCAGAACAGCACAGAAATGAGCCACACAGTTCAGCAGAAGCAGGTGGAGCGCCACACACAGGAGAGGGGAATCATCAAGGAGCCAGTCAGGGCACAACGGAGAAGAATGAAGCAGGACCGCAGAGCAGTTCAGTAGGCCTATACCAGACTGTTGGAGTGACGCGTAATTTGAACATTTAATTAAAAAAAACTTTCCATACACTGTAATTAATGACAAAAAAACTTGGCTGTAAGACATGTAAAGATGCTCTGTAACTTGGGCTACATAGAACAGCAAAACTGAGATATTCATTTTCTAGTGAGTGGCAGAATTGTGAGTTGGCCCATATGGCAACAGCAGGGAGAAGCAGATGAAATCGCTTAGAAAGAAAATACAGGAATACAGTGTCTCACAGAGTCATAAAGTAACAATAAATAGTAAAAAAAAAATAGGATGAAAAAGCTTTGCAATCAAGCTTTCACAAAACAGAAGAAGAGCTTCTAGCCTCAACTCAGCATGTCTTCAGAACAGGATATTATGTCGCTAAAAATAATAGACCGTATACTGATCATCCTGGACTAGAGGTCAAATGGTGTAAATGTGGATCAAGTACTTCACACAAATGTCTCATGTACAGAAATCATACATTTCCTATCTACAGAAATGAGGCAGGCATTATTGGCAAATATTAGATCGATCTGCTCGACCCAAGGTCACTGTTATTGTGGATGAAAGCACCTTTCTTAGTAAAACATCTTGCCTTATTGTGTACCTCAGAACACCAGTTAAAGGCTCAGAACCATTCACCTTTTTCTTATATCTTATTGAGCTCAAGAATACCACAGTAGGAAATACTGATGGACTGCTGAACTGTCTGTTGAGATATGGCCTTGATGAACTCTTTCTTAAACACTGGTTTGATTCTGTTCAGATGGTGCCTCTGTAATGTTTGGCAAAAAGGTGGGGGTGTACTCAAAGCTGAAAAGTAAATTTCCAAATCTCATAGGCTGGCATTGCCTCCTTAACCACAGGTTGGAGCTTTCTGCTGAGGATGCAGTAAAATGCTGCACAGAGACCAACCACTTTGCTAGTTTTTTGGACAAGTTATATTCTCTGTACAATCAGTCACCCAAAAACTTGAGGGAGCTTGATGCTGCAGCCTCTGAAGTAGCTGTCCACTTGCGATGGATCGGAGGTGTCTTGGGGATAAGGTGGGTTGTTTCATCCTATAGATCAGTGAATGCTGTTTAGACAACGTGTAGTACACTGTACAAGTGCCTCAGCACTGCAAGTGAAGATGTAGAAAGAAATTCATGTGGGAGATGCATGTATAAAGGTCTAGCAGCAAAGTTGAGCAGAGTTGCGTTTGCGAAAAACTTGGGTCTTATGATGGATGGTCTTGAGGAGCTGAAAGTCTGAATCTCTGCAGTCCAGAGGCCTCAGTCTTACAGTCAATCAATTTGATAAAAAGGCAGATAAGATGTATTCTCTGCCATGAAAGATAGTTCAGATAGTGGTCCATACTACAAAGCTTCATGTGAGGCCATTCAGACAGGTTCCTTTAATGCTGTGGCTCTACAGAAGAACAACAGCTAAAAGGTTATTGATCTTGGCAAGTTTTATGATGCATTATGCACAAGCAAGTAGGATGGTCACAAACGAGGAAGAATCACTCTTACACAAAGTGAATTTGTTGCATCAAAGCACGTGGCCAAGCCCAGTCCCATTACTGTATGGTGAGGAGGAAGTTAGAGAACTTTACAATAAGAGATAGGGTTCTCTGGAATCAAACAGCTACAGGGATTTCAAGGACAATCCAAATATGCTAGTACAAGGAGCCCTGATCCAAAGGAATTGAATCGAGTGCAACTGGACTTGTGATATATATTTATATATATACCGAGTCCAGTTGCACTCGATTCAATTCCTTTGGATAACCATGACCTGGATGAATGCGAACATTCACAGACATGGAGCCCTGATGAAACTCAAACCATGCAGTGGAAATGATTGCTGGAAATGATTGCTGTTAGCAGTTGCAGTGTGAAAAGGTTTTTCAGAAATGAATAATGTTGACCATTTGCGCACACAACTCAGAATTGAAAATACATCAGCTCTTATGTTCATCAAAATAACTGGCCCTCCTCTTGAATCTTGGAACCTAACACAATATGCGAAAAAGTGGGTACTTACCAGAAAGTATGCTGATCATTTAGCATGTAGAAAATGGCGTCTTATCACATGGTTCAACATATCAGCCTACTGGGATCTGATAAACTAAGAGTATATCTTAGTGCGTTGTTACCTAGTAATTAGCATTAACCTATGTGGCAGTCTGCAGGATGAATTTAACCCCCTTTCCAGAAGGTGAAGCATATTTTCTCTTAATGTACATGGAAAAAAAGGTTTTATACAATACTAGAAGAACCCCGCTACAATGTAGCGGTTTGGTTATCCACCCGTCTAAATCTCCCTCCTCTTCCCCCTGCCCCTAAACCCCCCCCACTCCAACTCGCGCCCCCCAAATGCTCAGAATCATCTGAAATGCCGAGAAAAGTGGTTTACCCCCCCACTCCAACTCCCTCCCCCCAAATGCTCAGAATCATCTGAAATGCCGAGAAAAGTGGTTTTTAGCCATTTTTAGAAAAATTCATATTTTGCATATTTATGCATAATTATGCATAATTTTAATTTAATTTTCTGCTATTTTTTATAGGTGCCCCTGATCATCCCCAATAACCTCCAAAAAGAATCAAGGCCCCAAGTGCTTTAGTTTGACCGTTTATAGACTCTCACACAGACACACACCACACACCAGACACACATTGTGAAAATACAGGAGTAGATTGTTTGTGTAACAATGTAGATATAGGACGAATATAATAGTGGTAAACATTGTTAGTGGGTGAGAACATTGTAATCCTTTGAGGAAAACACAGTTGTTATGCAGTGTATTGTTTTTGGTATTTTGTATTGTGTTATTCAGAATTCAGGGTTGAGATGGTCTAACTGTTTACTAACAGAAAATACTGACACACTTCACTAAATGTGAAGTCAAATAAAAGAGTCAAACTTGCATCATTGGGAATGCATTCTTTCAAAGAACTGAGAGACAGGCTATTGTAATTTACCTTGATCAGATGAGGTGAGCACTCTCAAAAATAGAAATCAATTAAGAAATAGAAAACTGAATTGTTCCAAAGACATGTAAGTTAGGCGAATCGGCTCCAAAGACATGTAAGTTAGATGAATCGGTCATACTAAATTGTCCCTAGGTATGAGTGTGTGTGTGTGTGTGTGTGTGTGTGTGTGTGTGTGTGTGTGTGTGTGTGTGTGTGTGTGTGTGTGTGTGTGTGTGTGGTGTGTATGTGTGTGTGTGTGTGTGTGTGTGTGTGTATGTGTGTGTGTGTGTGTGGGCCCTGTGATGGCCTGGCGGCCTGTCCAGGGTGTCTCCCCGCCTGCCGCCCAATGACTGCTGGAATAGGCTCCGGCATCCCCGCGACCCTGAGAGCAGAATAAACGGTTCAGATAATGGATGGATGGATGGAAAATTGAATTGTGGCTTAGAGTTGTGTTTTGCCAAGAATACTCAGCTCTAAAATTCCTTATGCTGTTTATAAAGCAGCACTAGACACCACTGTCACTGCTACCATCGGGCATGCACATCCATGCCAAGCTTGCTCAATCAGGGCCCCGCCACATGATAAATCCCAATTTAGCCCCTGCTCATAGATATGTAATCTAGACAGTGCTGAGTGTACACAACATCGAGTTGTCTTTTTTAGAAAATATATATTTTATTGATTTTTCAAAGCTTTTATCCCACAAGCATATAAGATACAAAACATCCTCCAAATACCAAGAAGCACTGTTCATCAAATAAGTTGACAAATTGAATTCCCCATTCTCACCCCTACCACCTTACCCATCCACAGGTTACATTTAGGTAAAGGGGAGAAAAAAATTGAGATAATCAAATAACTTTATTAATTACTCAAAGAAAAGGAAGGGGTGTGTGTTTACTACCTCACTAGGATATTTATGGGTAATAGGATATTTATGTGTTCCACCCTGCTCTTCATCACGACATTCCTGTAGAGTCATACAAATCCAGAGAGGGCCTCAAGACAATCCTTTTGAGTGTATATTTAATTTCTTTCTAGCTTTAAGAAATACATAACATCCTTGACCCGATGAGAAAAGGATGGAGGAGCATGTTGCTTCCATTTTAAAAGGATCAAGCATCTTGCAAGGAGTGTAGTGAAAGCTATAACCACATAACCACGGAGGCTTTATTTGGCAAGCAAGTACTGGGATTCCTCAATGGTAAGCAAAGCAAGGCGCAGACGGGGTCAGGGGTCAAATTGGATTTCAAACATCTCACTAATAGCTTTAAAAATACTTATCCAGAAGGTGGAGAGATTCAGACACAGCCAGAAATGTGCATTAAGTCTGCTGGCTGGTCTTTATATTGAGGGCATAACAGCTCAATGTTCGGATATATCTTTGCCAATCTAGCCTTAGTACAATGAACTCCGTGTACCCATTTCAGTTGTATTAAGCCATGTTTAGTGGATGTGGATGATATGTGTGTCAAATCTAAGACAGAGTCCCATCGGTCATCTGTTAAAACTACTCCACAATCACAGTCCCAGGCCATTTTTATATTTTCAATTGAGTGTGGGTCGATGTTGTTAATGAGCTCATGAATCTGGGATATCAATCCTCTACGGTCTGAATTCAATTCAAGGATATGGTCAACATGTGATTTTATGGGCTAATCTGGAAATAAATTAAGTGTCTTGTGTACAAGGCTCCTGATCTGTAAGCAATGAAAGAAATTATTCTTACGTAAGTCAGAGATTTGGGATAATTGAGAGAAAGATGCAAATGTGTCTTCTATGTATAGATTATGGATTGGTCCAATACTTTCATTAAACCATAAAGATAATGCAGGGTCCGTACAGGAGGGGAACGAACATGTGATTTAATTTAATGGAGATGAGGGTAAAAGTTCATTGCAGCCCAAAATGTCTTCTAAACTGAGCCCATATTCTTATTGAGTGATTAACTCTCTATTTGAACTCGGATTACTGCTAAAACCGGGCAAGGGTCGAGTTGTCTCTTAATCTGGTATACTAATTCCCTGTTAGTGGATGTAGGACATATCCATAATTGTAAATTGATAATTATGTCAATTTTGCATTACAGGTCACTGATGTATGTCAAGGCCATGGTGGAGGTAGACACAAAGCCATATCTGGGAGATAAATGGTGGGTGAAAAAGATATCATATCTTTACACGCTGTTTATTCTGTCTGGCACACTCTGAGCTTGAAATCTGTCACACAAGTTAATTCACAGTGAAGGTACAACCCAATCTGAAGTGTCTTCAAAATTGTTCTTCACGGCATGTGTACCACTTCCTGGGATAAATGATGGACATGACATAGGTGTCACACGTGTCGTTTATTCCAAAATGTGCATATTGGGCATGTGCTTCAAGTGCAATAGTTCAACATGAATAAAAAGTAACAGTTTCTTTTCATGTAATCTTGTAATCAATGAAATGTGCAAGACACTACAAATTCAATATATCGAACAAAATGTCTAGAAAACAGACCTCAGGAAGCAATGCAGTACTTTTAAGCCACACATGGAAAAGAACAATACATAGAGTGCTAAAGATTGCACCATAACATTTAACTGCATTGCAAAAAAAGTTCAGGACTTTAAAATATAACTTAGAATAAATATTTAGACATTGAAAGATAACCAGTTACAAACAATTTTAAGATATTCAATGGTAATGTGCAAGAGGAGTATGTTCATTTCTCCCAAATGCATTTGTGATTGGAATTTCATTTCTGAGCTCGCTATAGAAAACCCCAACAGCAACACTACTAATCACCCTCGAAGGTGTTACCATCTCTTTTTCTATTTCATCATGGACAGTTATTACTCAGTCTGGCAGCATTGCCTCAATTAAAACTGAAGTTAAAAAGAAATTGCTATGTCTGCTTGGGCTTTTTGGTGCCTTTTCCAAAAAGCCTGTCCGTCTTGTGCCCGAGTGGACTCAGGCACAGTTACATTTACTGACAATCAGGTCATTAAACGAAGTCAGCGTCAGCTTTCCTTTACTGTCATAGTGCATGAGGATCATGGGCTCGTAGGTTGCTGGCACACAACAGGGGCGATGTGTCCCCCCTTTGGTGATCTGGTGCAGTCGTGACTTCACCTGCGTGTGCATGCTCGCTGGTTTGTAGTTGTGGGGGCAGGTGCCGTCGCAGTAATGCATGGTGTAGCTGGTTGGTGCCTCTACCCAGTCTGACCAGCCAATCTCTCTGAACGACACGGTGACAGACTTGCGGCAGCACCATCCTTGCTCGTTGCAGTCGTCCTCTTTGACTGAGCGAGGCTGTCTCCTTCGCCTTGCCAGTTTGGGCCTTGTGAGGTCTATTTCCAGAGTCACCCTGGGGTTTGCCTCAGGCTCATCTATTGCAGCCACAGCCAGACCTATCTCCACAAAAAGTGGCTGACTGCCATTGTTCCTCCTCCACTTCTCTACCCCGGGTCCAACGTCCAAAGTCAAAGCTTGAGTGCTTGAAATATTTGATTGGACCAGCGTGTCTCTGTGTGTCTGTACAATGGTTTTTATTGGCCTCATTCCACTGACATTCACTTGTATCTCTTGTCTGATTTTAGACTGATCAGGCCGTAATTTCACCAAAATCTGTCTGGAAATCTTAAGCTCTGCTCGCGCTAATGTCAAATCAGACCGGATATTGGGGTTTTTAAGGAAAACGGCTCTGTACCACTGTATGTGTTGATGTGATTGTGGGGCCACCCCCTGGTCCTCATGCACTTTTACTGGCTCCACTGCGAAGGAAGAGCAAAAGTGAACAGAGAATTGCCATCATTAGTCATCAGTTTTCAGGAATTACTTGATACATTTCATTTAGAGCAGCAATAAAATGCTCAAACAAACTATTTGCACAATGACACAATGACGGATGAAGGACACAGCAGAAAATAAGAAAGGATATGATACAACTGAATTATTGCATAACACGTCTTCTGAGAATCATACTGCCTTATTTTGAATCCGCATGCCTTTGTTGACTCGATGCTTCAGGTTTGGTGACCTGAAAGTGCTTTTAAGCTCAACAGTTTAACTCTGCTCCATGAAGCTCTTCTGAAATACTTTTCTTTGTTTTCATGAGCGTACAATGGCTGCATATTCCAATTCCAACCATTACACATGTTTTGGCCTTTTCAAAGTTAACCTCCATGAAGTTTTTTATATTTTTAGATAGACCATGAACAATAAGTATAAAGTATTTGCAGCAAAACCAGTACCTTTGCCTTTGTGTGCAGCTGGAAGAGTATATGGTAATGCGTAAGGGCACATGTGGGTATCTGTCATTTCATGTTACTAGAGTGACAAGCAATTGTGGCAAGTAGCACAAGGCCACATAACCAGGACAGAACGTTAGTAGAAGATAAACTTGTTCATGCCCAAAAGTACAATAAGTGACATCCCATCATGTAAGTGTAACCATTATTATGCAGAAAACAGTAGTAGCAGTAGTAGTAGCATATCAAGACAACCATTAGCCTGTCAAGGGGGATGACTGAAGACATCCTAATGTCGTCCTTGCATTGATAGAGACGCTCCTGCTCCACCAACATGTCCTGATCAACAAGGTCCCTGATTAAAAGCAGGACATTGACTGACGCAAGTAGATTATTCACTAGATTTGTAAATGGTATAAAGACAGGGAGGCTTTTGTCCGATTTTCAGTCACTCTACAGACCTGACTCAGACTTTGTTGATAAGTCAATAAAAGTCTTATTTTGAAGGATTCTCGTCTCATTGACTTTTTTTTGCAATTTCTCTGTATCACTGGCCACCACAAGTACACTCACTCATGACATCTTTTGAACTAGCTAAGATCTAATGTTTCATGAAATTTAGAGTCACGACTTTGAATTTGTAAACTATGCTCAGTAAATACAGGGTGAATATGGGAAAGACCTTGTCACATAGTGTGCCACTGTCTAAGGCTGAGAGACAAAACTCACCTGTAGCTTGGAGGAGCACAGTAGTCATACTGTTTGGCAAACGCCAGGATTTCCTTTGTGACTGGCTAGAGTTTCTTCTCAACTCCCGAAGTTTTTCTCTGTAAAGCTGATGCATCGTCGTCAGACCTTGATCTGAGGCCTTTTGGATGGGCCCGGGCTCCCTGTCCATGCCCAGAGAGCTGAGGATTCCCGTCTTCACAGCCTCCAGGAGGAGGACCTTTTGGCTGTCCTGTTTGCCCACACCAGGTGGGCCGTCATTGGCCCAGCGAGGCTGGCCCTCCCCCAAGCAACTGAGGCAGAACAGAAGGGGCATGCAGGTGAGGAGAGAGGGAAGTCTGAATGCCCTCAGCATGGTGACTTTGCTGCACCAGTTTGGTTTTCTGACTGGTGAAGCCCTCTGGATGGAGCTTGTCAATGTGATGGATGGAATTCTTGACATGCTTTCATTTATAGCGCTTCTGTGTCGCCACACCCATGCCCTGTCAGGTGAGCAGCACTCCTTTGTTGGATTAGAGGTAGAGCCTTACATGTCATGGTTACGGCAGGACACAAGGTTTTGAGTCAGTGTGTTACATGTTTATAACATGTAACTGGCAGCGAGCTGTGCCCTCTCATTTTGAGTTAAGATGTCTAGATAACTGAGATAAGATTCAATGTAGGCTATAAAATACATTTCTTTCACTCCCATAGGCAAAACTACATACCGATGAATGATGATGATTGTAAAATAGTTGTGTTTTTCCTGCTTAGTTTGATAGCATACAGAGTGACAGCAAAGAAAAAGAGAGAGGCAGAAGTGCGGTAAAAGTGTGTGTGTGTGTGTGTGTGTGTGTGTGTGTGTGTGTGTGTGTGTGCTGGAGTTGAATCAGTAATTGCGTTTGCACTTTGTGGTTTGCAGCTCTGCTTTCTGAGCACTCAGGCTGGCCTAGTTATGTCAAACTCCATCAAATGTACTAGTTTGTTTCACAGTGACCAGTCCGAAGAAAAAAAAACCTATCAAACGATTTATCTAAATGATTTATTCATTTGTTGGTTTATTGGAGGGACAGCGAAGAACTGTATAATTCCTCTAAGGTTTGCAAGCTAATTTGTATCTGTAGTTCAGATTGTAGGAGACAACAGTCCATCTGCTACACACATCTTTGTGGTTATATTGAAAGTTGGTGTGTAAAGAAGAAAAAGGAAGGAAGGAGAGGCTTGTCAGCATTTCAAAATTTAACAAAAAAGGCAACAATGCAAAAAGAAAACAACTTTGTTAAGTCTCACAATGAAAATGAGCAGAGTCTATCAAACATTTCCGATGGCTTAAACAAAAAATGTGTCTTATATTGGTTACTCTTTCATAGCCTCACACACATTGACATGGTTCCCCTCTCCTTTCACAATTTTTTTTTAAAATTTCATATTAAATTGCCACCCCAGGAATCGCCGGCTCTTCTCTTGCATCTTCTAATGGTTGTATTTAAATTCGGGGAACCATCAGCCAGAGAGCCACAGACTGGCTGAACCACCTCAACCAGAAGTGTCCATTAAGCCATGTCATAACAATCCACTAGAAACACCGGCCTTAACCTAAACGAGCCTGACATCTCTCACGCTCAGAGACAACGATAGATGAACAAACAAAAAGCCACCGCTTCTACTCTAAGGCGAAGGGATCTCAATACTTAGGGACCGTGGAAAAGTGTCTTAATTTGTTGACTGTTACCATAGCCACATGCTGAAGCACTCGGCATGCAATGAGAAGGATTTGGTACAAATCTCACTATTATGTGCACTTTGTTGATTCAGGCCAAGACCTCCACTCCGACATCTGTCAAACGAGCCAAAATCAGTGAATTTGTTAAAACAGAGTAGAAGAAGAGTGTAATATGTATTTGTTTTAGACATCAGATTCTTTTAAGCTTTTCAGAGGCGTTTCCCCTAAAACTCATGGGCGCAGGGTACATACACCATGCATGTCCTCTTTTTCCATACTTCTAAATCCACCATCTGTTAACAAAATCTGCATGTTCTCTATGGTGTGATGTCTCCACGTCATGACATGTGAAAGAGGTTTTTTTTTGGGGGGGGGGGGTTCACCTGGGAGGGATTTCCCCTTCCCAACAAATGTTCTAATAATAACGTAAGTGCCACTTCTGCATGCGGCCTTCTATATTTCAAAGCATATGCTTATATGAACACTTTCGTACTCCTGTTATTGTCAATGAAGGTAACATTTACTCAAATCAAACTCCTGGAATCAAATCCTTTACTTGGTCCCTATACTGCAATCTGTTTTTTTTTGTTTGGTTTTTTTTTTAGAATAAGGCATGGGTCAATGGTCACGTACTTGAGTTCATACTTTTTTTTTTAATTCTTATCTTTATGTGTGTGTGTTTTTTTTTAAACTGGGACATAAAATACAAGTTAACACCAAAGTGTGTCCATTATATTTCAAATATCTGATGCAAATAAACATTTTAGGAGGAAGTGTCAACACAGCACACATCATATATACACATAGGGCATGCAGTACGTGTTCGTGAGACATTGTACACAGCGCAATGTAGCAGTGGACCACAAGTGAAGCTAACACCTTGAATAAATAGTTTACTGAACAGAGTGCTGGTAAAGCATTTAAACGTCCTCCATCCCGAGGGAGACACTTGTGATTGTGCCTTTTTCGTAAGCTGACAGAGCAGGTGCATTTCTGACCAGTGAGTCAGCTCAGTGATGAAACCACCATGTGCTCTGCCGGCTGAGCCCACCCTGACGGGTGGAAAAAAACTGTGTCCAGGTGTGATTCATGAAAAACGGCATTGTTAATCTTGTTCACGTGGTGACTATCTGTGCTTCTCTTTCTCGCCCTGTCTCATTCAGCCCATCTAGCCATCTTTTTTGGCACTCCTTCACACTCTTATCTCTCCCTTGTTCTGTGAGAGAAACAAAGGCAGAGAAAAGACAACAGCAGCTTGAATTTTTTTGAGCCACTACATCGTTAGTTAACATTAATTAGTTTCATCACATGAGCTGGTATAAATATATGTATATATATATAATATATCGTGTAGTGACCTACTTTGAGGTTAGATATCCATCATGTGGAAGAGACGGACCCTTTAAGACAGTGGGTTCAAGGGTTAGCAGGGGGGATTGTGGGTAGACTTGAGGGCGTGGTTTGGGACATAAAAATCTGTTGATCAGAAGTTTGTTTGGTAGAATAAACGACCCCACGGCTGTGTGGTCGAAAGGAGAAGCGGTCTTGTCTCCTTTCTTACATCCTCCACATTGGTGACCCCGATATGAGTCACGGAGAACGAAGCTACCAGTGCAGCGGCAGTGGCTAACGCCATCTCACTCAAACTGCCTGACTTCTGGGAAACGGTTACGGCAGCATGGTTCGCTCTCGTCGAAGCACAGATCGCGATTAGGAACATCATCGTGGATGAGACCAAGTACTACTACGTCATGGCAGCACTCTGAACATCTATGGCATCACAGATATTGGGCCTGCTGCAAGCCCCGTCGCCCGTGGACAATTAAGAGACACTTGCCACAGGCTTTTGAGCTAGCAGAGGTGGAGCGGGCAGACTGGTTGTTTTCACTGCAAGGCTTGGGAGAAGGCAAACCATCGGCGCTAATGGACAAAATGCTGGCTCTGCTGGGTTCGTGCTACCCCGTCTTCCTTTTTGGCCAGCTGTTCTCATCTCATGGGCAGCAGGACTCAGAGGGACTGTGCTTCTACTATGCTAGGTTTGTGGCCAAAGCCAAGCAATGCCATAAACCATGCACTTACAGCGGGGCGGGAAAAGCCAGGGCCGGTGCTCAGTAGTAGCCCTGAGCGTTGACCAGGAAGGCAGGCTGCTGTTTATTCAAGACACCATCTCCAGCTGGCATTTGCTAGTTGATTTGGGCGCACAGCGGAGCATCCTGCCTGCAGCAGCAGTGGACGCGATGACCAGCGGATTCGGCCCCCCCATGGATGCTGCCAACGGCACTCCCGTCTGCACCTACGGCACGAGGTATGTGGAGGTGGTTTTTGGAGGTTGGTGGTTCGGCTGGGACTTTGTGATGGCAAAGGTGTCCATTCCCCTCCTGGGTGCAGATTTCCTGTGTGCTTATGGACTGTTGGTGGACGTTAAACATCGCCGCTTGATTGACACCGTCTCCTTCTGCTCCTACCCATGTACACTCGGGGAGGCAGGTTCCATCGGTTTGTCCAATATGCTTGCCACCGGGGATGAATTTCAGCGTCTGCTCGCTGAGTTTCCGGACTTCACAATGCCCATCTTCTCATCAGCAGTCACCAAGCATGGAGTGGAACACTACCACCACCACTGGCCCCCCAGTCTATGCCCTTGCACAGTGCCTCGACCCAGCCAAGCTCGCCATCACCAGGGAAGTTTGCCAACATGAAGCGCCTCTGCATCGTGCGCCGCTCCGACAGTCCGTGGGCCTCCCCCCTACATATGGTCAAGGCTAACGCCGGCTGGCGCCCATGTGGTGATTACCGCCGCCTCAACAACGCCACGACGCCAGACCGCTACCTCGTTCCGCAAATCCAGGATTTTTCCATGCACTTGGCGGGGGTGGTCATTTTCTCCAAGGTAGACCTCATGCGCGGATACCACCTGGTGCTGGTCCGCCCGCATGATGTGCCGAAGACGCAGTAATCACGCCGTTCAGCCGGTTCGAGTTCCTGAGAGTGTCGTTTGGGCTCAAGGGGGCTGTGCAGACCTTTCAGCGGCTCATGGACTCTGTGCTGCGGGATATGCCGTTCCTGTTTGTTTACCTGGACGACATTCTTGTGGCCAGTACGTCAGCGGTGGAGCACCTGGTCCACCTCTGGCAGCTGTTCAAGCAACTCAGCCAGCATGGGCTCGTCATCAACCCAGCAAAGTGCCAGTTGGGCCTGCCAGCCACTGACTTCCTTGGGCACCGGGTTACAAAGGACGGAGTAACCCCTCCCCCTCCACGACAAGGTGGATGCCGTCGCCAGATTACCATGCCCAAACACGGTGAAGTCCTTGCAGGAGTTCCTGGGGTTTGGTGAACTTCTACAACCGGTTCATTCCCCAGGCGGCTCATCTCATGCGCCCCCTGTATGAGGCTCTGAAGGTTGAGGACCCGGTGGTTTGGTCGGAAGATAGAAACCAGGCGTTTGAGGATGCTAAGGCTGCGCTGGCTGACACCACCTTGTTGGCGCACCCATCACCAACTGCCCCAGTAGCACTCACCACGGATGCCTCAGATTATGCCGTGGGGGCAGTGTATGAGCAGTGGGTGGGTGGGGGCAGTGTATGAGCAGTGGGTGGGTGGAGCCTGGCAGCCGCTTGCTTTTTCAGCTGCCAGCTGCGCAGCAGTGAGAGGAAGTACAGCACCTTTGACTGGGAGCTTCTTGGCTTGTTTCTCGCTATCCGCCACTTCCAGTTCCTGCTGGAAGGTGGTTCTGTTTGAGGACCACAAGCTGCTGACGTTTGCCATGGCCAAAGCCACCGAGCCGTGGTCTGGGAGCCAGCAGCACCCGCTATCTTACATCTCTGAGTTCACCGCGGACATCTGGCACGTTGCCAGCAAGGACAACTTAGTCGTCGACTGCCTCTCCTGGGCAGTGGTGGGTGCTGTCCACTTGGGACTCGACTCCGCTGCCATGGCTGCTGACACAGAAGCGCAAGCCTACCGGACCGCTGACACTTGGCTGCAGTTGAAGGATTTCGTGTTCAACAACGCCAGGGCCACACTTCTCTGTGACATCTCCACGGGTCAGCCCTGGCCCATGGTACCCAGTGGTTGGCGGCGGGTTTTCGGCGCAATCCATGACCTTTCACACCCAAGCGTGAAGGCATCAACGAAGTTGGTGGGGACGAAGTTCATGTGGCATGGCCTCAGGAAGGACGTCAAGGACTGGGCAGGCACCTGCATGGTGTGTCAACACTCCAAGGTTCACTGCCACGCCAAGGCATCCCTGGCACCGTTCCGGGTGCCTGGAAGGTGTTTCAATCATGTCAATGTGGACCTAGTGGGACCCCTTCCCTCCTCCCGTGGTTTCACTCACCTCCTCACCATGGTGGACAGGACCACCAGGTGGCTGATGGCTATTCCGTTGTCATCCACCATATCTGCTGAGGTGGCCCAGGCGTTCATCAAGTCCTGGGTAGCTCGGTTTGGCACGCCATCTGAGTCAGCTCAGTGATGCAACAGCCACTCAAAGCGCTTTAGTCTACTTTACCCCATGGTTCTCCCTCTTTGCACTGACAATCACACACAAAAATGTATTCAACTGGAAAATTACGTTGGCCTATACTCTGTTAATAAATAAACCAAAGGTAAAGGTCGTGTATTTAGCAAACGCTTTTATCCAAAGCAACTAACAAACAGAGTATGTGTGGTGTAAATAAATGTTGGGGAGGTTGGCTGGAAACTGCAAGCAGACTAGCTTACAGAGCTAACATTAGCCGATAACTATGTCAGTTAATGCTCTTTGACACAAAATGGAACTATAACCAGTCCAGACACTTTGTTATAGTGCCAATTTGACCCAACGGTCTCAGAACATTCAGCAATTTTATTTGCTAACGTTTCAACTTACTTTTGTTTTTGATCTGCGCCACGAAATTCACTAGCAGACTGTTTTAACGTACATCGCGGGCTCTTCTTCTTTTTCTCCTTCTTCGTCTGATTATTTTTCTTCTTTGTGGTTTATTGGCGGTTGGCCAAGAATCGCGGGCACCTCCTCCTTCTTCTCCTTTCACTGAGGTGGTGCATGGTACCGGATATTGTAACTTCATGACTTTTATAAAGGATAGGCTACTGGACATTAGGCATAAATGTGTTTAATCAAAGCCATTTGAACTTGTTTCTAACAGACAACTTCGCAATATCTAACGTAAGAGGGCTAAAATGATTTCAGAAAGTGACAATAATGCTAATTTATCATTGTAGCGAATTCGGGGGGCAGTCCAGGAACCGCCACAGCCGGGACGCGAATCCGTGTCTCCCACTCCGCAAGCGACAACGTTAGCCAGTCGACTAAAGGATCCAACCCGTTAGCCAAGGGCTACCGAGCCTATTCATCCGCGATCGTTACATTGTTATCATTCTGATTATTTGTAGGGGTTTCTGAGATGAAATTTATGGGTCTAAAATCGCCAATGGGTAGAGCCATCAGGTTAACTGGGAACACATGGCCAGTGTGCCACATTACTTAAACCCGTCTGCCCAGACGCCAGTGTTGAACTCGGCACGCAGCTTGGCCTTACTCTCTATCCTCTGTTGCCTTATTTTACTTTACACAGACAACACGCATACATCCACACATTGATCACTGCACCTATGGACTTTCATACACTACTGACCCCGATTACCACACCTCATTGTTGCTTTTCTTTAGTAAACTTCTGTTTGGTATTGTTAAATCCGTTTGCGTCTCCCGTCTTTGTTGCGGCCTGTGAGCCAGCCAGAACTTTATTGTAGCGAATATCGGGGGCAGTCCGGGACCGCCACAGCCGGGACGCGAACACGTGTTTTCCACTCCGCAAGCGACATCGTTAACCAGTTGACTAAAGGGTCTGACCCGTTAGTCAAGGACCAACATGTCTACTTATCCATGCACGTTACAATATATATATATATATATATATATATATATATATATATATATATATATGTGTGTGTGTGTGTGTGTGTGTGTGTGTGTGTGTGTGTGTATGTATGTAGCGGGGTTTTTTTTCTCCGGAAACCGCCAATGAATGGTGTTGTTGATAAAAGTGCTCAACAAATGCGGAGCGCAATATTAAGATAGATGTAGGAGGGAAAAAAACTTTAATGCAGAATAAGCTTGTTTCGTGCGTCACGCACTCATCAGCTGCCAATGCGCAAAAAGTTTTTTCAACATATTCCGCCCTTCATTTGTTGAGCACTTTCATCAACAACTTCATTGATGGTTTCCGGGGGGGGCGCTGTAATACTGTTTCCCTGACAACTTGTGTGTGTCATAAGCGTGTGTTCATGTACATGCATATGTATGTTTGTGTGCATTTGTACATGGGTGATATACGCATGCATTCCCCATGGCTGTGGGCCTGTTAGTGTTTAGCCAGTGGCATCTCAACAGGAGGTGGGCTGGATAAATAGATTCTCCTCCTGCTCCCTCTGTGTCCGTGTGTGAAACGGAAAAAAAAGTCCATACAGGAAATGCTGTGGGAGTGGATAGTCGCTTAGTGTCACATGAAAGGCAGGATCCAGTATTACCAGTATACAGAACACAAAGATGTTTGTGTTTGTTTGATCGGAAATGTCCGTAGGTTTATACGACTAAGAGTTAAGGTGTCTGGAAGCCCTGGAATACACCGGCAACCTATCCAGGCTGCCTTTTACCAAATGTGCTGGCGTACTGACTCGGAACTGGGTGAATGGATGAACGAATGAGCCTCTTCTCCCATAATTAACCTGGAAGAAAGAAAGAAAGGAAGAGGATTTCATTCATATTAAAAAAAGATTTATGTAGGCCCAAAGAGATGAGAATACCCTGCTCAGCAAATCAGAAGACGAGTAAACTGATATGAGCATGGTCTACTGGGCTCCCAGTTCTCTCATTCAGAATAGCTCTATGGCTCTACCTAGCGACAGTAGATGGGTACAGCGCACTATTGAATCGGTGTGTGTGAGTTAGAGTGGGAAGGCGAAATTGAGGTAAATCGCTTATCTGGGATTCGTTTGAAAATAATTTCTACAGCGAATTTACTCGAACCTAGTGTAGTTAAGGAGGCTGATCTCTGGTCAGGGGACTAGGGACATGAGAGCAGCTATCCTAGGAGCGAATTTAAAACTCAATTATGCAGTTGAATTATCAACTTTTCATCCTGACCCAACACACATTGGTGGTGGTTGAAGTGAGTTACCCGCTTCAAATGTGAAGCGCTTTGGGTGTCTAGAAAAGCGCCATATGAATGTACATGATTATTATTATTATTACTACATGAGCTGATTTCACTTATCAGTCCTCCCCTGTATGTTTAAAAATGTGTTAATCCATAAAAATGGGTATTGCTGGATTGGAATGGAAACCTGCATACACATGACTCTCAGTGGCACATGGCATATCACTTGGCTATGCTAACATTGTCTATATCAAACAATAAAAAGTCATAAATACAACAGAACAAAACACAAATTTTCCATTACCTCATCACCTACAGCGTGAACATGGTCTTGTTGGATCACAGAGGAGTTGATTTTGGTTATGGTCCTGGATAATGAATGGTCTTATTTGGTATTGAGAGGAGGTGAAAAATAAAAGGTCATGTGGTGATAAGGTGCAAAGTAAGGACATTACGATGAAGGGTGATCAAGAAACATGACAACAGCACTGAAATTTCATCCACCTCACTGGTACACAACACATATGACTTTATAGGTTAAAACACAAAGCATGCGGAGATAAAAGATGGCAAAACAAAGCTGATGCATGCAAATGACACAACCGGAACCCAGTCTTGAAAACTTAGCGAGCCATCTACAAGTGCATCACCTTTTGGCTCAAACTGAAAGAGAAGATTTGGCATTATTAGGGTACAATTTAACAAATGGACAGTGCAACTTGCTCTTCTTCCACAGACTCATTTTGGTTTGTTTTGATTTGAGCGGCTCCAAGTGAAGAGAGAGCCTAAACAGAGAACAAAGGAGAATTCATGTTTCAGGACTTATATCAATGGACAATGTGACGGCCCAGAGCAAGACATCAACCATTGTAGTATGGATAGCGTAGCTGTACCACTGGGTGACAGCCATAGATCAATCACATGGTCGTCCCACTCGGCCAAATATTTGTCAGGCGCAATTGTTCTCTGTCCTCTCTGCTGAGGTGTTATTCAGCCAGAGAAATGCCATGTTATTTGGTATGCTGGTTAAATGGTAGACGGACTGGATAAAGGGAAAAGCTCGGAGGCCTTGGCTGCTTAGTTCATGCTGGGGCACTCGTACTGTGACTCATGAGGGTTTCTTGCTCTCCCATAAGATGACACCTCCTGGTTACACTTGAATTATAGCATGTGACTATATCATCTGCACATCCATCACTGTCTGGTTTGGTTCAGCCACCAAACAGGACAGGGACAGACTGCAATGGAGAAAATCAGTGGTGCCAACCTGCCCTCCAATCAGGACTTCATACACCTCCAGACTCAGGAAACGGGCAGGCAACATCACTGCAGACCCATCACACCCTGATCACAACCTGTTCCAACTCCTCCCCTCTGGTAGGTGCTATAGAACACTGTACCCCAAAACAACCAGATATAAAAACAGTTTCTTTCTGCGGGCTTTCATTCAAAGGAACACTTAACACTGTCAAATAAAGCCAACCATTTTGTATATACTTTACTGTACATTGTACATATACTGGTATGCTCTGCCATGTCCATGTACCTCATGCATGTATGTAAGTAACCTGCTAACATCTATTTCAGCATCTCTGACATATTCTCTGCACCACTGCACTCCATCACCTCTTATTTCACCTGTGTAAGTCAATCCGTGTGTGTGTGTGTGTGTGTGTGTGTGTGTGTGTGTGTGTGTGTGTGTGTGTGTGTGTGTGTGTGTGTGTGTGTGTGTGTGTGTGTGTGTGTGTGTGTGTGTGTGTGTTGGTGTGTAAATAAATAAATAAATAAATACATAAATAAATAGATGTTCCTGCTATATCTGAAGATTGTTGTGTTGTTGTGTTGTAGTGTTGATATCCTATGTTAAGTACACTGAGAGAGCCAAGAAAGTCAAATTCCATTTATGTACAAACCTACATGGCCAATAAACATGATTCTGATTCTATAATGGCCTTATCGCAAAGATCATACTTCATGGATGATTGTGGTAAGCCGTGATTTAAAAAAAAGGTCTGGTTTACAAAGGTGATGCACAGGAGTAGACAGCAAAACCTAACACGTCAATTCAAACTGACTGGGGAAAAATGATCGCCTTGAACCATCCGAGTTTTAAATGTCACACAATGTGGTGAATGGAACTTCAGTAAGTGTGATCACAACAAAGTTACTCATTCTGACAGAATCTGCTGATGACATTGTCCTTTGTGATGCTAATCAATACAGCCAAATGCGCTTTATAAACTTCATGCATAAAACATGAATTGTCCAACTGAAAATCTGCCAACAGGCTTCAGTTGCACCGATCGAAACAGACCAGTGAGCTCCTACTAACGTGAGCAGGGTTAACTTAACCCTCTCTCTAAACTGAACCATTGGGCTTTGCAGTGGCGTGCACGGTACGTCAGGGAAAATCCTTCACTGTTCTTAAACCGCTGAGTGGGATGACCTCTCCAAGTTCAAAACACTCACCAACACGTGTTTCCCGAATTGCAAATGAAGTCGGCCATATGTGCCCCCCCCCTCCCACCACACCGCTACAGGCGGTCAAACCGAGCGGCCGCCACTTGGGGGAGAGTAAAGGATAGCAGCGAGAAGGCGGCGGAGCTGTGCAGACTGCGGCGGCGTTATGTACAGTATCCCGTGCGTTTCGGGGACGTCAAAGCACACGATGGGCTGAGCCGAGCCGAGCCGAGCGAAGGGAAGTGTATCATTTGTCTGCAGCGATGGACGAGCCGAACATTCTGAGACGCCGGGGTCTGCAGGTAAATGGCACTTGCCCGAGACAGACGTCGGAAATAGAGATTTCAATGAAAACACGTGTCTTTGGTGTCGTTTTCCTTCTTCCAGGCTGCCGGGTGAATGTGGTCCGTTGAGAACAATGCAGTTGCAGCGATCAGCCGCCTATGTAACCGTTGCAAACGGTATCTTGTCTGATACAGCCCAAGGTTTTGCCTCGGATGCAGCAGACTCGAGGGACCCGTTAGATTTTATTTTCCATTCACATCGCAACTAAATAATGTTACTCGATTCCGCTGATTGCATTGTGTTGGATTGTGTGACATTAGTTAGTCATGTGTGACATGACCATTACTGTCGGTAATAGTCATTCTCACCGTGAATGCTGTCCAAGCATTTGAGTAGGCGAGCATAAAACATGAATAGGCTACACACTATTGCAACTGAGACATGTAATGCCTTTGACAAATGCAATTCACTCACCTGCAAAATGCATCAAAACGTTATCACTGACGTGCCCAGAGGCGGTGAGAGCGTGAGTCCCGCATAGAAACATCCTTTTTACTCATCATATGTGTATCATATTTGCTATGAAGCGATGTCCAGAATGAGCTGGTGTTGCATGCACACTAATTTGCACCTTTGATATAGATTATGCGCTGGAAGCGCTTCCCCATCTCTTCTTGGGGTCCATTATAAAACAGGTGAGGATGGATTTACACGACTACATGTCTCCATTTAATTATAGTGAGTGCTTTACTCTTTCCAAACAAAGGACAGACGTGTGATTATGTTGATGATGGATTTAATGGTAAAATGACTCAGCTACAGCATCATGACCAAGGCACGACATAGCGTTATGTCCCTTGATTAACATTCCATATTAAGATGTATTCATATGGCATGATGAGACATTAAGCAGCCCTTCAATTGCCTTGTTGATTTTTTTTCTAACAAATCATGCAAGCAAATCTTTGGTTACCAATTCCAATCAGCATTGCACCTCTACGTTTATTCCCATGCTCGGCACCCTAAAACCATCTTGAATGGGGTTTCGACTCGGAGAAATTCATCCCATCATCACTGTTTTTGAGATGGAGTGTTTGTCTGAAAAGTGCATGCATTTGAACTGGTTTGATGAAGTCCGTGCAGATAGCCTTTTAAATGATATGGAGCACAAGCTCTTCTCTTTAAAGGTCGGTTGTGCTGCAGCTTCCAACAGGAAGGTCAGAAGCGTTTGCTTACTGGTAGTCTCTGGAAGATATTTATAACCTCAAAATGAATAGGTTTGAAGTTTCGCCCAAAGACATTGGGTTGGGATGTAAACAGAGGCAGTCTTCTGGCAAAGGAATTGGAGAAGCATTCGCAAAAACAAAACATCCATCCTTCCAACTCAGGGCCGTGGTGGGCTGGGGTCTATCCCAGCAGTCATTGGGTAGAAGGCAGAAAGACACGCTGGACAGGTTATCAGCCTTTCACAGGGTCCACAAACAATAATTCACACACATGAGCAATTTAGAGATTCCAGTTCAGTTAACCTGCATGTTTTTGGATTTAATGAAGGCACTGAGGGGAACCCACACAATGATGTGAACCCAGGCACCCCTTACTGAGATGCGACAGTGCTTACTACTGAGCCACCATGACACCCCTCCAAGCAAAACATGATATTTTAAGACCAACTTCATATGATAACATGCTGGGGGGCTTGCGTGCAAAGGATCTGAATAGTTCAGCCAGCAAGCCTCCGCGTGGTATATGGACAGCCCCAGCCAATTTTTCCGCAATCTTGTCCTTTTTGCTTGTATAAACCAGCTAAATTTCATTTTTACCACAAGTGTAATACCACCTTAAACCCTTTTCACACACACACACACACACACACACACACACACACACACACACACACACACACACACACACACACGCATCTTTAGTATATGTATATCCATGTACACATTGTGTTTACTGCTGTTATCTATGGATTCCCACCAAAGACTGCTTCAAATTCTGATTAGCATAACAGATTTGCACATACATTACTTGGGCTGAATAGCTGTAACTGTGGGCTAGTGATTTCTATCCCAGCGCACAGCCATAGCACTAAATGCCGATGAATTAGAAGACCCAGTTGGCACACAGAAAACTAGGACATACTGTAGCAAATGATCTTTACACGGCAGAGGACGGAAGGAAGGAAGGAAGGAATTAAAGAGGGAGGGAGCAATGGAAAAGCAAATGATCACTGAGGAAAAGAGAAGACATTGTTATATCTGTCCAAAATATTGAAGCCTTTTCTGCTGTATGTCCTTGCGTCTCATCCATTTAAGGGCCTGTTAGGAAAGCAAAATGTTGAACGTCCTTGTTACTTTGAAGAGACGGCCTCTATCTGTGCTTGTATTGTCATTATCACAGAAATCTAGGACAACATTATGAAAAATACAAACCCGCTGTTCCCCAGCAAGTAAAATATAATGATGTGGAAATTATTCCTTTTGTTGAACACTGAACCCGCCTTTCAGCTCATACGGGGACGGTGGTTGATATCTGCATATCAGCATTGCTGTCGTTGCCATGTAAACAGTGTGGCTGCCATATTCTGCTTAATGAAATCTTTTTTTTTTTTATTCCTCCACTCCAGAAAGAGCTGAGTCTTCCACGCAGGGGAAACATGTAAGTAATAGTATCACCGCTGACTCTCTCTGTCACCTTTTTTGTTTTGTCTTTCCAACCCCCCGACCCCACCCACCCACCCCATCAACCCGTGTTGCTCTATCGTGGCACCAGACCAAGCAGGTGTTGTTTGTCACTCGAAGGCTCCATTACACACTGGCAGTTCATCACAGCAGCGGACGTTTGCTTGGCAATTTCACAAGAGGGAAGACATACTGAAGGTGTTTGTGAGGACAGTGCCATTTCACTGCTTTGACAGGTTTTACAAGAGCTTTGCCGAGAAGCCGTTTGCAATATGCTCTGACTTGATACCACCAGTGGAGTCGTGAAGTCCGTCTGCTAAGGACATGTGAATATCCTGGTGAATATACATAAACAGTATGATCTGTTGTTTTTTGTCTGATGAAAATCTGACTGACTCTCTGTTAAAGTAAAGATGACGTTTTGAAGTACACAAGAGCATGCGTTTTCTTGGGGGTGGAGGTGAGGTGTAGCTGACCAAGTGAGACCTCTCTGTCTATTCGATTGTTTTTCTAAGATGGTTTTGCAACAACGAGTTTATTTTTCCTCTTTCCCACAAATAAATGTACCATCCGTGCTTGAACAGTATGACTAATTATTAGATAATCAATTTTAGTTGTCACAGTTAGCAGTAGTTTGTGTCAAACCTGGTCAATAGGGGCGTAACATGGCATCGATGAGCCTTCCTGATGCTTTTCTCCTTGAGCAGGGGGTGTCCCGGTCAGGAGGAAATCACCCTCAGCATCGACTCGGTGTTGTTTTAGGCCTTCCATCAGTTTCATTCATTATGTGTGAGAGGAAAACAGGAAGGGCCATACTAATCGTAAGTCCTATCAATGACTTATTGATGTTTGGTCATCATGCAAAGAGGGAGTTCAACATGGTCTTGTTGGTCACATAAAGATTTTTGTCCCATGCTGAATAAGGTTAATAAGACAAAACAAAGGGAACGTTTTCATTCTTACCACGTTAAAGCTTGTGTTGTAGTGGACTATGTTCTGCAGACATCGGAGGTTACCCATACCTTTGGCTAATCAAAATATTGAATATTTCTCTTAATTGTATTTTTTCTGTATCTTAGTTTACACACCAATACATTGCATGTAAAGTGGAAATTCTGACTAGTTGCCAGCTAAGGGTTCAGCAGTCTATGCAAGTGTTTATCACAGAAACATTATGTCGTTAATTATTGATTAGATTCCTATTAAAAATTTAATACAAATTCCAATTAGAATTAAATTCAATTTCAAAGATGACCCCCCCCCGTCTCTTTATTGAAGAAACGAGTATTACAATAACAAATATTCAATAAACATTGAGACAAAAACAGAACAAATTAAGGCATCGTATTAAGGCATACTTTAAAAAAAAAGATTTTTTTTAAGTAAAGATCTTCTCACTCTGACAAAATCCCCGACTGACAACTTCCTCCCTCTGTGGTGTGTTGTCATATTTTGTACCCCCAACGAATATGTTTCCCATATAATCCATACATCCGGATATATAGGTAACATTATTATTATTATTTTATATACCAATTTTTTTTAGATTAGGATTTTTCACACGTCATTTTATTCTATTTCAAATATTGCCAACATGATTTTACAAGGTACTAGCATACCGAAATCAGGTGGAACGCAAACGGAAAAACCCTTGCGTTTAAGGGTTTGCTAGCTTTGTTTGCAAAACTGCGTCGATGATTCAGAAATAGTTAAATAAAACACAAACAATAAAACTACATTTTGCTTTTATCCCTTACGTGAAGTAGAGATGCCATAATCAAGGTCTGCTTTAATAGACTATATGTTCATTGAATGTGCGTTCATTGTCGCGACGCCATGGATTACACGGGGTACATTTCATGTTGGGGATACGAAATCCAACAGCACAGCGGCGCAACGGTGGCCCCTCCTCTCTCCGAGGTGCAGCTGACGCGGTTGCGCGGCGCTGTTGCTCGAAACTTTGCACCACTTTTCTGTGTTTTCCAGGAGATAGATCCAGCGGAAGACGGACTATCCCGACATTTTTTTTAAATTCACAACAGACAAAACAAGACGGAGCGAAGATGACGACGCTAGCGGCTGACTGCTTAACTGATCGCTCATGGATATGGGGTCAGACTTTGCCAGCCCCGTATGGAGTCTCTGGTTTCGGACACCGCGTACTGGACGATCGGCAATAACTCAAACTACGAAAAGAACAGTTGTTTTAAAATGATCCCGAGACTCTAAAAGATAGACTCAATTCATACTTCTGAATTATCGGTCTCCATCATGTCTGACCAAAATTACTATTGGACGGTCTTGCCGAGCTACAAAACCAGTTTTGTGACTGGGGCCATGATGAAAAGGTCAAAAAGGTAAAAAACGACAAAATTGTCTTTTTCTTTTCTTTTCTTTTCTTTTTTAAAGAATGAAATATTCTCGAATGAACCGCCGTGATCTTAACCCGGTTTGTCTTTAATTGTCATCAACTCCCTTACTTCCCTCACTTGTCCCTCCTTTAATGGCCCTACCGTTTCGTGACAAACGGCAAATAATTGAAGGTTTCTGCTTAGATGTTTCTTTCATAGCAGCGCAAACCCCGTAAAAAAGACTATGTTGATCATATTTATATTGTTCAGGGTGATCTGCCTTTGGGATTTCTGTTATGAACCACTGTATGTGACGGTTACATCCGCCCTAGTTTTTTGTTTCCGAGAGAAACGTGGCCATTGTAGAAGACTGCGTCTACTGTTGTGGAGGCAGCCTGATGCGTTCACGTTGCATTTGGGGTATAAATTCAGCAACCTGATGAAGATCAACTTTAAAAAAAAAAAAAAATTAGCCTTTTGTTGATTCACACATGGTTAATCCTAGAGAAAGTCTCGAAAACGTGATGTGGTTAAGGCCTATATTGACGCCCATTGAAATCCTATACAATATCGATTTGACGGATGAAACTGTCCATTACCCCCGCCTTAATGTATGGAATAGGGTTATGTGTCATCTCCAGGGTTCTTCCAACTCTGTGACCGTATTAGTCATTCGAACTTAATGATTTTTAATGGAATTAAGTGAATTAATGGGTTCACTGTTAGCAGAAGAGAACGTACAGGCTTGCCTCTCACTGGCCAGTATTCATTACACCACATGGCTGTGTGTAAGTCCCTACAAACCACTGTTGTTCTTCTGAAACATGACTAGCCATATCTGCTAAGTGGTGATAACACTATCACATGGTGCTGCTGCATACAGTGAATTTTGATGCGATTTTGCCCTGACGGCTGTTTCACGTGGAGAAATAGGTGGCTGTTTATTTTATTTTGGGTTTTTTGGGGGGGGACAAAATGGCATGTTTAAATTTGTGTTTTGTAAGTGCACCCTTAATGATTCCAGTCGTCACTCAAGCGCCTATTGGCCCTCTCTTCTATCTGTTACTGTGCAGACGGCAAGTTTTGGGTGTTTTTGGTTTTGGGGCTCGTGTACTACGTGAATTTACATCAGCGTCGACCCAGAAACGTCAGATTCAGTTGTACTCTGAGCTCCTCAATTATGGTAGGGCACTGCCAGAGAGAGGAAGCATCAATATCATAGCCAGGACAAACATCACTAACACGGAGCATGATGGGATCAGATCAGCCTGTTGGGAGATGCAAAAACAAACTGAAAAAGAATGCCAATTCCACCGTAAATGAAGCCTTGTTTACGCTTCAAGCACCAGGGGGAAAAGAGGCCTGCAGGCTCTGCTCTGTATAATAATCTATATTTGAGTATGTTTGTATGCAAATGTTTATATCTGTAAATGCCTTATAATGATCACAGAGTTTATACGTTTGACCACATTTTACCTTTAATTGGCTGCATGTGATCATAGTCCACCAATCAAGGCATGCCAACAAGCTGTAAACAAAAAATAATACACTTCTTCCTAGTCCCCATGTATAATGTTTGTTTTTCTGATAATATTGCATAAATAAACATGTACATTTTTTTGCCCCCCCCAGCTCCCGAAACAACAAAAGGAGGAGTCTGGCGGTTGGAACTCCCTCGCCAACGCTTTCTCGACCGTTGTCTCCTCTCCCCCTCGCCACAGGTACTGGTATGTTATTTTCAGCTATGTGTTGAACGTGTGAAACAGTTGGCAATCAGACTCAAGGTTCAATACGCGCTGACACACCTGTACAACAAACCACAAGGAGTGTTGTGTATTTTTTTTCTTTTTTTGGATGGCAGCTGACTTTAAGAGACTTGTTTCATACGTCTATCTTGAGCCTGGGATCTTACTTAAAAGCTTTATTTCACAAGACTAACACTATGCTGTGTCTGGTATGGTCATTGAGTTGTCAATGCTGTTGAGTATAACGTGCCCATAGTGAAAGGGAGATTCAACACTTGTATTCCTCTCCGAAGCAATTTTTTCAACTAGGCTTTAAAACACTTCTGCTGAGGCCACCCGTACCCTTATCTATCCTGTTTATTTCTATATTTGTGTTCCTACCCACATTAAACCCACTTTTGCACATTTCAGATACCCCTTTGACATAGTGACCTGGGAATTGACAGATGGACTATTTTGAATAGGTCCATCCAGATAAGTCAGCCCTTTTTTTAAGGACACAAGCATGACATAAATTCTGACTTGACTTGACTTGACATAAATGGCCAACCATACGTTTGAGGGTGATTTCAGCATTAAGTGTTGCTTGCTCTGATTAAGTGTCACCCAGGGGCTTATTAGTTATTGAATCTGGCAAAAAATGGTGATGACAGAGATGGACAATTCAACATAATATTTCCAACAAGTTTTAACTGTGAGGTGAAAACAAAACACACCAGATTAACTAAAGCATACTAATAGTTTGGCCTACATAACAAGCAAATACCAAGCAGAGTGTTGTGCATATGATTTTTTTTTTAATTTCTACTTGCTTTCAACCTCTGACTGTTTGTGATCTATTGTGTGCTCCGCCAGCTGGCAGCAGCCCTTCGGAGAGCCCCAGAAATGTCTCTACCAGCTCCTCTGCCAACTTCCAGTTCGCCCGCAGGTAAGAACGAAATTGAATGCTGAATGTTTGGCTTCAGTTTTGTTTCTTTTTATTTAGGATGTACTCGCTTCCCATTAACTCAAGCACAGCACTGCATTCTCCTATACCTGAAAATGTGTGCAAGTTGTGCATTCCCAAAACAACAGAGGAATAAGATTGAAATGCAAAGCTGTATAAAAAGTCATGCCTTATCTATCGAGGAGCTGGTTAGTTACATCTTAAATCTGTATTAATATTGAGGTTGGTTATAATCTAATTTCTCAAAAGTATCGGCAAAGAGAGAACTGGAATCTTAAGCTTCCTCATTTGTGATTTTCTTGTTTCATTGACAAGAGCATAGCTCGATAGCTTAAGTTTACCAAAAACTGTTACAGAGTATCGAGATTATCGTTTGCTTATTTAATGCTACACATTGGATTGTAAATAATATCATTTGGTAACAATACACAGAGAATCTCAGAAAGTGAGTTTTACAGTGGCACAGATAATGAGTAAGCCTTGGCCCGGCCCTGTAGTGGATGCGAGGCAATTTTAAGCAAGTCCAACCAGCTAAAAAGGCCCCAGGGCCATTTGC
This sequence comes from Lampris incognitus, assembly GCF_029633865.1. Classification (NCBI taxonomy): domain Eukaryota; kingdom Metazoa; phylum Chordata; class Actinopteri; order Lampriformes; family Lampridae; genus Lampris; species Lampris incognitus. The sequence continues at coordinate 25,500,367 of NC_079224.1, forward strand.
TGGACACAGATCTTGGCATTTGTCAAGCCAATTAAGGCAGGAAGTGGGTATGCACAGTGATTATTCTGGGCTACTGGGATGGTGGAAAAACTGCACTGAGCTTACCCTCTAATCTCATCAAGTTTCTTAGATTCGTGTATAGGCTCTGGGCTTAAGAGGGACACTAGTTGGGACCCAGCATCCTTGTTCAGTGGCGGTAAACATTGTCCTGTTGCGTTCACAAAACTGGGTATTGGGGCTGAACTACATAGGGAAAAAATGACACTGCAATATTTTTTGTTCTTGGCAATGTAAAAGAAGAAACCGTGCATAAATTCACAAAATATATGCTGCTTTTAACTTCAGTAGCTTCATTTGGAAAGGATTTATCTCTAGCAAAGGTTAGGGTTATTTTAGAGGGGGAAGGTGATGCTCAATACTCTGGTTGACTCAAGCATGACAGCATTGTATTCAGTTAATACCCATCACATCCAGGCAAGTCCATGATCAACATAATGTTTATAGTTCACTTTTCTTACCCTTAAAGAGGGAGGCTTTTCTTTGAATGAGTGAAGGAAGGGTGGTGTCTAGAAAGGATTCAGGAGATTGCCCTTAATGAGAACGATTGTGACTGGTCATACGGTGTGCACACGGAACATGTGTGCAAGATCAGTAACCAAGAGACCATTAAATCAGACTAAATTATGATATTTATCAGATGGGCGAGACTTTTTCTCCTCAGTCTTAGTCACAAAGTGTGAACCTTACTAGTGCTCCGTTTTCTATCAAACAGTAAAAAAGAAAAAGAAAAAAAAGTTTTAACGTTGTGTAACTGGCAGGCCCAATTTACCTTACATTGCATCATTTGCAATGTATAATGCAACGTCGATGTTGAAATGGTATATTGTTCAGCCTTACTGGTAATTCATCTAAACAGCTTTGCTCAGTTTATTTATTTTTATTTTTTTTTACTTCTTTGAACAATGGGTTGATTTTATTCACAATGTGATTCTGGAAAAAAAAAGTCATTTTGAAAGAACAGTATAGCCATAAGTGAAAGTTTCAAGGTTTAATATTGTGCAGTTTATGGGGTGTTTTTCTTTTCCACTGAAAATAGTCTTTTTTGAATTTCCTGCTAAATTCCAATATCTTTGATTGTTAATATTGTATGTTGCTGCATAGCACAGTCCAACACACCATAAGCCTCAGAGATGGAGGGAGCATTATCTCTTGGAAGAATTTGCTTGGCACAAGCCTGCATGACTCATCTAAAATTATTGAGGCTTTTTAAGCTGCCAGTGCAGGGACAGATGCTGTGACTGCAGTTTGAGAGCTCCACTGGGTCTATTTGTTATTCACAGGCCATATAGCTTTGCTGTTTGTGCAATTATTTTGTGATGCAAACATTCTCATGGAATTGGCAGACAAGTAGTAGCTGAGGGATGCTGGCAAACAACTCAGATTTTTTTTTTTTTTTTGCTACTCGAATGAAGGAGCTTTGTGAACCATCCTGAGGGGAAGACAAAAATCATTTTAGTGCAGAAAAATGTCTTCCTTTTGCAAATGCAGTGCTGTAAAGGATGCTTGGCTTTAACCTTCAGATGTGATCAGTTTTCCATTTGGGGTAGGTGTCCAACTGTCCATTATTTGACACTATCAAGACTGCTTAGAATTGGTGTAACTAATGAATAATCTGTGTGAGGGAAATCGGCACTGTTCAGTGTTGCATTTAAGTATGTGTTGTGGCACTCCTCCTCGCTTTTAATTTAATTTTTTATTTGGAAACTTGCTTGGCGTCATTATTCTCCCTGCTCGGGTAAAACTGAGATATAGGAAAGTGCAAAGTTCCCCAGACTTAAGAGACTGGGTTGATACAGTGGTAGAAATGCCTTCATTTGAGTATCTGCTCTGTAGAATTGACGGTATACATGAAGCGGGGGAACCAGCTGGAGACCATTTTTGGACTAATGTTAAAATTGGAATCAGATCTGCGTAGCCATCGATATCATATGATGAGCTCTGTCTCTGTAGGCCAGTATTTCTAATGCTGATCTGTGTCAGTATCACAAGTTTCCTGCCCTGTAACTATTCCTCCAACTCTGCCATTCTTTTGTATGCCACGTGTCGATGTGTCATGTCCTGACAATGGAAACACTCAAATCTGACCTTTACCGACTGGAAAGGTTAGATTTGAGAGGAATTTCCAACTCAGTTTAAATTTAAAAAAAATTTAAAGCTTTGTTTTTAATCTCACTCTATATCTTCTTAAGCCCCATGAGACCTTAATATGCTAGCCCAATAAAGGTCGTAAGGGGTTGAATTTAATAATGCACACAAAGGACGCCACAGATATTGGATGTGAATCAGATGAGGAACGCATCTAATAAAACTGACTAATCCTTGGTTCTGTCCCACTGTTTCCAACAGCAGGAACCTCCCGATTACATTATGTCGCCTCTGATTTAGCTGTACATAGCCCCCAAGAGCTTGTCTCTACCCAGTGATAACCTGACGCATGGGGAAAATTTAGCAATTCCTGTCATAATGGATTGAATCTGTTCTTGAAGCTGTCAAGGAAATTGGGCCGTTTCCTCGGTGGGACTCCTCCCCATATGAGAGGCATCGAAGAGGCTGGAAATGTGTGGGTCAATGGTTGATATGAAGTAGGAAACGAAGGAATAAAATGGTAGCAGTGTGGGCATATGTTACCACATGGGTTTTGTGAATTTGTAGGTGCTGGGCAGGCTGCTTGAGGATAAGAGCTGTGCGATGTCGACAAAATCAAATATCACTATTTTTGACTGAATACTTCTGTCCGTTTAGGTGATGATATTTTCAGGATGACTATTAGTGTTTTCATAAGATACTTGCATACCAGAAAATTTTGAGAAGTGATCATCAGTGATGTGGCTATGGTGACCGATGAGTTTCAAGGCATTCATTGTTCATTTCACTCTAAAACCAAAACTAAAACGGTCTAATAAGTTCAGAAAATTTTATCACCTTATTGCAGTTCAGCCTTTAAAACCAGGGAATGACAACATTTAAGTTATACCACAATATTACTATAACCAAAATCCCAGAAAATATCTAGTCTCATATTGACGTTATCTCAATGTATTGCCCAGCTCTACTTGAGAATATGTGTGTATTTGTGTGTGTGTGTAATGAATTAAATGGTCAGTGTCTGTGGGTCACAGTGCTGTAAAGTGACAGTAGTTTGGCAAATGCTGAGCGTTTTGCCAGTGACCTAAGAGCCATGTCAGACAAACGGGACTATGATGGCCAGAGTATCACAGTCGTTAACCACTGTTTGTTTTTCTCTGTCTCTCCATCTCCCTGTCCCTGCATCTGTCTCCATCTCTCTGTGACTCTTTATGGCTCTGTATCCCATTCTTTCTAAACCACTAGCCAGCTGGCCCGTACAGAAAGGTAATGATATGAAAATGAGAATTCTCAAGCATTTTTATGAAGTTTAATCTATTTGTCCCAAGCTTTTGGTGGCAAACGTATTGAAAACATCAACCGTAATGACCGCTGTGCAGGTTTGGAAGGTTGGAGTGAAGCAACAGGGTGTTTAAAGGTCTCATCTGTGGCTATTTTGTCAACAGAGCGGATGGGCGAAGGTGGTCTGTGGCTTCGGTTCCCTCCTCTGGCTACTGCACCAACCCACCCAGCTCTTCAGTATCTGTAAGTATGCTCTGTTTCTTATACAGGCTTCCCCCCAGTGTCAAGTGAGGCCTCCATCTCTCTGTCTCATCAAATATTCTACCCCTCTGTAGAAACACTGCCATGGGAGTATTTAGCTCCTTGTGTCAGTAATACTCTGTGTATCAGTCAGTCAGATGCTCATTGGGCCACAGCGTCTTGTAAATCTAAGGTAGCAGCTATAAGTCCTGTAAGGTTGCATGCAGAGTAGGTGTCATAAGGAAATGCATCAAACTATGAACGGTTGTAGATTGCCCACAAACACACCATATTTTGAATTCATCTTGAAGCAGAACTGCGGCTGTGCTCAACATTCAGCGCAGAAACATCAGAGATTTTGCATCTTCTAGGTCCTGGTGTCTCAACCGCATGGCACCCACATGGGCTCAGGCATGATGGAGTTGATCCATGTTCAGATCTGGCTTCAAAATGTTGCTACATGCCTCGCCCTCTCTCTCTCTCGTATCCCTATATTTGTTATCTACAGCTACTGTCCTGTCAAAGATGACTAAAATTGATTAAAAAAAAAAAACTTAACTGGAAAAGTACACTCAGTAGAGTACAGATCGCCGCCAGACGTATCTCCCCTTCTCCAGTGCTCGGACTTAGGCGAAAAACCAGCTGAGGAGTTAGCACTCAATTGCAGTACAAAACAGGTTTTCAAAGGGTTTGAATCACTGCAACCACGAGAAGTCCTTGATCGCACAGTCATAACTGCACAAAAATTATTAGGCTGACAGGCCCATTAGTGTGCGAGATTAGCAGCGACAGATACATGCACACACGGATAGAAAAAATAGTGTTTTTCCTGGCATTATAAGACTTTTGTGCAGCGCCCAAGTGATTGAGCGGGAAATATGGGGAAAAAATTTTTTATGCAGCACTCAAGCTAAAAAAAATCTACCTAATAAAAACATTTTGCCTTTCAGTCTGTGGATGCACAGCCTCTTACAGTAAGCGGACCCTTGCACAAAATACGACCAAGTCTAATATTAACTTGCACTTTCCAAAAAGAAAAGGTTTGCCGTGCGACTATTTTGGTCTAACCCTGGGAAAATAAAGACAGGTTATTATTTTTGGTTCATCCAGTGTTCTTCCAGTTCTCCTGTGCTGAGATCAGCAGTGAATAATTTGCTGACTTGTGAAATACAATCGACTTCTCGTTTACTTACAAGACTCATACCTGAATACATGTTTTGACACTGTTGCTGCCCGATCAACCGTAGATGTGAGTCACACATGCGCAGAGTTGACTCAGGACGGGCAGTGACCGAAAGCAGCATTGGTCAAGCGAGCTAGACAGTGACTTGAGAGAGGGAGTGGCGATAGTGAGAACATAGTTTTTTGAAGCTTTTGAATCACCACAAGCATGAGAGGTTCTTCATCATACATTAATAACTGTAGACAAAAGATTTTAGGCTGATAGGTCCACACACACAGACACACATACGACCGAAACGAATAATCCCCTATTGCCTAGTGAGTAGTCTAAAGTGGTTGAACTGACTGACCTCCATGAACAGCCGCTTGTCACAGGGGAGGTCTGTGACCAAACACAAGTCAGAAATTTTTTCCATCTCGAAATACTTGCAACTTCCTGTGTTGAACATCATGACATGATAATGATTCCCCCCCCTTTTTTTTTCTCCCCAATTGTACCTGTCCGATTACCCCACTCGTCCAAGCCATCCCGGTCACTGCTCCACCCCTTCTGCCGATCCGGGGAGGGTTGTTGACTACCACATGCCTCCTCCGATACACGTGGAGTCGGCAACCACTTCTTTTCACTTGATGGTGAGGAGTTTTGCCAGGGGGACATAGTGTGTGGGAGGATCACGCTATTCCCCCCAGTTCCCCCGCCCCCCTGAACAGGCGCCCCGACCAACCAGAGGAGGTGCTAGTGCAGCGACCAGGACACATACCCATACCTGGCTTCCCACCCGTAGACATGGCCAATTGTGTCTGTAGGGACGCCCGACCAAGCCGGAGGCAACACAGGGATTCCAATTGGTGATCCCTGTGTTGGTAGGCAATAGACCACTACACTACCTGGACGGTCCGACATGATAATGATTTAACATGCCCCATGTTGATCTGGTCAGTCATGCTCTCCCTACAGCAGTTCAGTTTTATAAGAGCTGTTTGAAGGTGGACATCAAATCCAAACTCATATTGAGCTTTTCACAGTGGCAGGTGAAAGGTCAAAGTGGGCATGAAGTCTCTGTGGTCATTTTTTTTGTTCAAACTATTAATTCAGTGACTTTCATTAATAAAGGCTGCTAATTGAAGAGCTCATATGAAAGTAGTTTCACTTTTTAATATCTTCACGAAGGAGCCAAGGTATGAACTATAACCAGCGACACAAAGAGCAATTGGTGGGGCAAAAATAAACCAGCTTATTTTTATTTCATTTTATTTTTTATGATGGCAGTTTAACTTACATTGTTGTAAAAGAACTAAGAGCTATGGTCAATTCAGTGTGTGTGACCCTCTATGTTAGTTGTCTTTTCGTTTTGTCCCCATTTATCATTGCTGTTTCACTGGATACAGTTTTTTTCAACGCCTCTTCATCAGTTCAGCCAACATAATGACACTGTGATGGTTTGAACTTTCAGTGTGCTGACCTCCTTGACTTGGGGGGGGGGGACAGGAATCACTGGGCCAATCTCTAGAATAACACAAGTTTTGTTGAAACTTATGATTTTTTTTTTTCCAGATGACATCAGGGAAAGGGACTTAATGACATGGGAAATTTCTTTACCCATCTCGCCCTTCCTTTTTGGAGGGCACTGGTGAGTCTGGTGAGCTTGCTGCAGCCATCAGCTGTGTATTGACGGGTGCTGCGGGGGAATATCTTCCAATCTTTTCTTGAAGTCCTTGGCTGATAACTGTGTATGCACTCGTCGTGAAAACAATCACAGAGGCCTCTGACACGGATATAATTTTCTACACCCTACCACATGGCTTGGAGTCGATGAGGTCAGGGTGTCTGACACAATGCTCCTTTCAGGGCCACTGTCAGTAAGGTCTTTATGCTGGGCTCGCTGAGAGGCGCTGATGCCTCTCCGGTTTCCTCCCCAGGGTATGTCTTACTCCCCTCTGTCTGTCTCACTCTCTAACCTCTCTCTCTCTGTCCGCCCCCGTTTCTCTTGTTTGCACTGCCTCCATTTTCCCTCTTCCTTACTCTGCCGTCTTTCCTCTAGTCGAGACGAGCTGCACCTCGCTTTGCCCTTCTTCCATTGAAACATGAGATCCCAGGCAGACGACGTCGCTCATGAATTCCAGGATGCGTTGTCACACATTTGGTTACAGAAAGAGGAAAAATAAGATGAATGTACACGCGGCCAACGTGACTGCAACGTTGTTGCCTCCCTCGGGGGGGAAGTCCTGTTTTAAGGAGAACGACACTAAATCTCACTGAATCCTTTTTTTTCTTTCAAGAATGAAAGTGGATTTGTGATGTGATGCTTTATTACAACCCCATGCTCTCAGCATGGGCTTACATCCTTGTTCACTGACGTCTAGTCTAATGCAGATGTATTTAGGAACATCAAAGCTTTGCAGACTCTCTATTAGGAGTCTGCTGACTGAATCTGAGAGTGGTGTGGTGTGATTGTCTTCAAGAGGAAGCCTTTAAACACAGGATGTTATGCACATTTAATACTGCAAAAAAAACAAAAACAAAACTGAAGTAGGAAAATGTGAACCAAGAGATTAGATATAGATGTTTTATCAAAGCAGATGAAGTAGGAAATGAGTGGCCTCGGTGATTCAGGGATTGTTTCCACGCATGCCTCTAGATTGTCATGTTTTTTTTTTTTTTTTTTGTTTCACTCACCATCTCTCTCTGTCTGTCTCTCTGTCTCTCTCTCACTCTCATATACATCTATACTTCCTTCCTAGTCCTCTTCTTCCCAGGAGTTGTTGCATCAACTGCCCTTCCAGCCCACACAAGATGACCTCCACTTCTTGTTCAAACACTTCCGGAGCACAGAGAGCGTGGCGGACGACGATGGGGTGCATCCCTCGCCCCCCATCAGGCTCCGCTCTCGCAGTCTCAGGTACTTTAATTTCAAATGTCACCATGACTTAAAGGGAAACAATCACGATTTTCAACGTTTATATATGTATGTTGCAGGAATAACACTCGACTAGAATCCATATTACTGAGCAGTCTTCAGTGTGTCCCCGAAACAACCCTTATTTCCTGGTTTGACATTACCTTGGGTGGGCTACTTAGAAACGGGCTACATTGTGTAAGAAAGTGTAAATAACGTTACATATGGCTGTTGTAGTGAATGCTGCCGGATGTCATGTAAAGACGGCATTTCACGGATTGTGACGGAACCAGAGAAAGAGGGAAAGGGAGAGAGAATGTTGAAAATTGTGGTTGTTTCCCTTTTAGTGTTCAGATGTAGACACTTGTCAAATTTATTTGTGTAGTCCTAAACTACAGTTTCAGTCTCAGAGGACTTAAAGAAACTCTTAAAGATAAAACGCTGATTTACCTACTCTTTAATAACTAAAAACCCAAGGATTTGTCAAAACGTTCAAGGTATTTATCATGTGGACTATATAGTGTCCCTGAAATTCCCCTTAGCATGAAAATTAGAGGATTCCCCTAAAACTGCTGTCTGCAGGCTGCTTCTGGTATAGGGGACTTTGGAGTGGGATGTTTGACCGTGGTGGGTTAAAGAGTCGATGGAAATTCTAATGGTCAGCACAAATTTAGGATTTTATTTAGTGATCCCCTCAGATTAGCGCATGACATTTCCTCTTCTTTTGTCATCGCACTGAGAAACTTCTCAAATATCCCCTAGCATTTCAAATCGCGGTGGAGAGTTTTGAGAGGCAGCAGGGCACATTTACTAGGGGCAGTGTGGCGGTTGGTGATGCAATTCTGATGTGGTTAGTTTTCCGATGACGTATCCCTGCCTGCATTGGCACGACAAGCATGGAAACATGAGCACACACGTGCGCGCACACACACAAACACAGACACCAAAGACTACCATGTGGCTTCATGGGATTGTTATTAGTAAAGTGAAGTTAGGTCATCCTTCACAAAAGGGTAGAAAAAATTAAATGTTCAAGAATGAGAAGAAGCAACACGAGTAAACCTTTTAATTCCAAACTAGAGAATTGTCGTCATCTATACTGTCATTGCTAAAGCTTGTACTGATGTAGGGGTTGATGGTATCAGCCTCACAATTAGGTTGAAGACAGGGTGCACATTACACACACAAAGAGATGGGATTATTTTATTCATGCATGTTCGGCAAACTACAGGCAACATAGTGATGCACCATTGGCTCAAATCTGAACTTCCAGTTGTCTTGCATTCTGTGTTTTGAGATTATGTATGAATTTGACCCACTGATCATTTTCCAAGGACACAGCATTAACTGGAAACATTTGTGGAACTGCATATGTTAAGAGATAGCAGGATCATGAAAATCTGATTTTCTAACAGCTTAAACCCCAATTGACTAGGGAGGAAATGTCACCCCAGGGATTTGTTTGGTCAGACTGATAGATTATGTAGCATAGGACATTTATGTAACTAGATAAGACCTCGTTTTGTAATTCAGCCGAGAACCAGCCTGGAATAACGGCACACTGTCACTCACAGTTGCCTTGAAATAGTTGATGCACAACTGTCGATGGTGCTCTGAAATCGTATCAGGGAGGAGGGGGTATAGATTTCATGTTATCTTTAAAACATTCTCAACAATCACAGTACATGCAACTGTTACTGTTCCCCTAAAATGGAAGAAAAGTTGTCATGTTGTGTGTCGACACAGAACTTTACAGCATGTGATTATGCTGGGGGTCACTATTTACGGTGTTAGTGCTGACAGCACATTGATTTGTAATAAGGTATAAACAGTTAAAAAGAGGCACACTTGCAACTGGACCCCCTGAACACATAACAGATGTGGTTATGAATACAGTTGAAGAGAAATCAATATGTTTTATGACATGCTATATTTATGACACTAGTGAGAGTAGAGTGTTAACACTAGATTCATCAGAAACTCGCATATTTTACTAATGATGTTGCTGAACAGGCTTCAGTTTTTTTTATTCAAATGTTTCCTGATAAGATCAAAATGATAGGAGACGTTGAACAGACAGGCCAAAACACAGAGCACAACCATGCTAAAAATAAAATGTGTCCCTTATTGTACCTCTACTCAATGTCCATCCTGCCGTACTTTCCCTCAGGAATGTCTGCATTCATATCTCCCTTTTTTATGTGATTTTTTTTTTTTCATTTTGTTTCTTTGAATTACATTTGCCCCCATCTGTTATGTCTTTGTGTTTTTCAGCCCCGGGCGAACTTGTGGGACATTTGACAATGAGATTGTCATGATGAATCATGTTTACAAAGAGCGCTTCCCCAAGGTAACCTGAGCCCTTCTCACTCCCGCACTTCTGATTCCTCCTGTCACATTCCCTCACTTCAATAGGGTTTATTTTAATTATCATGCAGTCATACAGCTAAAATTTATCAGTCAAACTGAAATGTACTTGGTATATACGTAAATGCAGTTTATTTTGAAATATCAAATGGATGGAACCTTTTTTCTTTTTTAACACAATATTTAGAGATGACAATGTTTCCATCTCAGCAACCTTCCTCAGGTTGTAATGCTGAAAGTGTTACACCCAAACTTTTAAGGTTTTTTGGATATTACTTGGGATATTAGTTTACTCCTTTGGGTGCAGCGCCTTAAATTGTGATGTCCTACTAGAACCATTTAAAATCTAAATGCAATACATTGAAATATGTTTATAGTATCATAGCATCTCTTATAGCTCGTTATTTCCTGTGTAGTGGCCATTTAAGCCATCCCATAAGATTTCAAGATCTTGACAAAGGCTTTTAGACTTGTCAAGGTGTAAATGCTGGTATGCATCTTCTGAGTGTACTCTGTCACACTTTTTGCCAAATTGAATGAACTTGCTCTTTATTTGTGTAGCACCTCTATCACCTGTTTGCTGTTTCACATAAAAGGTTCTCATCCCTCACTTTTCTCAGGCAACAGCCCAGATGGAGGGTCGTCTGCTAGACATCATTGGGGAGTTCTCCCCAGGCAGTGCCCTCCCTCTGGCGGACGGCGTGCTAGGCTTTATTCAGCACCAGCTGGTTGAGCTAGCCAGAGACTGCCTGGACAAGTCCCAGAAAGGCTTGGTGACATCCAGGTACTTCATGGAACTGCAAGAGAAGCTGGAGAAGCTGCTGCATGAGGTGAGGAGTTCTGATCTTTTGAGACTGTTTTCGTGTTCTTTCATGATGAGACTTCTTTGGACATTGTGGAGTTTACACACACTGATCATCTTGTGGTGCAGTAACTGTTGGTGTTTTGATGGTACATTAGAGCAGTGGTTCCCTTTCAGTCGATTCACTCAGTACAACACATATTGTTTGGGATATAACGTTCTCTTGAGTCTGGCCAAAGATGCCTCTATTCACACCTGAAAGGCAAATGATGCATGGCCTGGTCCCACCCCCAGGCTATATAGCATCGTCACCGGCCGCATCCCTCAGTTCTGTCACGTTTCACCTGAAGAAGCACACCTTACAAATATAACAGAAAACTTAGCAAAACATTCAACTCAGTTAACTGGATTCCATCAGGTTAGTCTGAAAACAGCCTTGTATTGGTGAGTCAGCTTTCCACGGAGCGCTATTGTTGAAACCTTTTGCATATTGGTTTTGTTTGTTCATCTTGGTGGTTGAACTGTGCTAGTTTAGCTTCACTAACAGCTGCAGCTAGCAAACATGAGTGAGCCAACTCAAAACAATTCTTCTTCCAAGAAGAAAACTACCACTCGTCCTTGTCCTCAAAGCTGTGGTTTTTCTCTGCATAAGAAGGACCTCTACGACGCTTAACCGGTCTGTTTGGAAATCGGCCGTGCTAGATGAGCACTGACTCAGCCTGATGCATGTGCGCTCTGTAGCCAGCTCAGGTGGATGACTCTTGAACGGCGTGGGATTTTTGTCGAAGGGGTTTTTGGTCAAGCTGTGGTGCAGCAGGAGGACCATCTCCTCTCGGAAATTTCTGCACAGCCCCAATTTGATACAGAGACTGTGGCCAGTGGAGAAGATTGGCTCTCCTGGAGCAACCAAGTAGAGCAGGTAATGGACGATATGTAGCCAGCATGCTCTGCAAATTTCATGACCGCAGGTGGGCTCCTTTCAGACTATCAGGAGGAGGATATTGTGCAACTGGATTACAGCCTTTCAAGAGACGAGGAGGAGGAGTTGCAGGCAGATTAGGCTATCTTTGTTGCTGCAGAGGTTAGCCAGGACATTACAGATAACTCTTTTCTGGCTCTGTTTCACTGGGCTGCTAGCAAGCTGGAAGTGGACTGGCCTTTGCCACCTCCGGAGTAGAAACGCAAGGTTTGCAGGGTTTTTCCTTCCCCCAGTGCTGACCACAACCAGAAACTACCGGTCCATATTTCCAGTTTTCCTCACTGAATTGACATCTACCTGGGACAAGCTGTCTGCCTGAAAAGATTCAAGTTCAAGATAGTGACATTATGGCAGATTATAAACACAGTAGGGCTAGAGCAGTGGTTCACATCAGTAGATCTGACTAATGCTTATTTTCACATAGTGGTTCTTCCAAATCACAGACAGTATCTGAGATTTGCATTTGAAGGGGTCACCTACGAATGCCTGCTGTGTTAGGCTCCAGCATCCTGTGACCCCAGTTGGGATAAGCGGCTTGGATAATGGATGGATGGACCTATGAATATCTTCTTCTGCCTTTCGGGCTGTCGCTAGCCATGTGCATGTTCACTAAATGTGTCGAGGCAGCATTAAACCCCCTGCAGAGTTGGGGAAATACAAATACTCGTGTATCTGGATGATCTGGCCATAATATCACTGTCCAGGGAGCAGGTGGAATGTCACACAAAAGGAGTGATGTCGCATCTGCAGATTTTGGGCTTTTTCATCAATCTGAAAAAGAGTTCGCTAACCCCGAGTCAGCAATTGTCCTTTCTGGGGCTGGAAATATGCTCACTCACCTGTCACACTTGCCTCTCTCAGTGCAGGATAGCGGTGTTTTGTGATTGCATAGCACAGTTTCAATTGGGGCAAAAACTGCAGCTTTGCATATACCTACAGCTGTTGGGAATGATTGCATCTATGATAGCGTTAGCTCAGCTAGGCCTGTTGTTAATGCGTGCTCTGGATATCATCTCTTCACCTATACCCTACGGTCATTTCCACAGATGGGTAATGGTAACTGAGTGGTGTGGCGGCTTTGTTACCTTGGCAAGAACCGTGCCTACTGCTATACGGGGTCGCTATAGGCAAAGTCCTATACTGCAATGTGGTGACCACAGATGCCTCGTTAAAGGGCTGGGGGGCCATTTGCAGAACAGTCAAAAATATTTTTTTTTATTGAACATAGAGAACATAAGCAATAACAAATAAACAATCATCGGCAACATATAAGCGACAAATAAGCAACTCAAGTAATACCGATGATGTTCAAAAGGGGTGAGGAGTTGAGAACTTTTCTAGTCCTACCCCCTTATACTATTCATGCATTGATAATAGAAAATAAAAAGTTCAGTTTACAGCCATCGTTGTCTGATATCTATCTCAATCGACTCAAACAAATCAACCCATTTGGACAAAACAAGAACAAAAAACAAAAACTGGTCACTGGTCCATCTGATAATGTGTAATTTGCGCTATGATTCCTCCCTCTCCACCTCAAACTGATGCGTGGTGAGCGTTCTGGCACAAAATGGCTACCGTGTATCACCCAGGTGGGTGCTACACATTGGTAGTGGTTGAGGTGAGTTTCCCCCCTTCACCGTGAAGCGCTTTGGTTGTCTAGATAATGCGCTATATAAATGTAATCCATCATTATAACCAATATTTTGCTTCTGAAGAGTCTTTTTAGTCAGATAAAGTACTACATGTTGTCAGTTTCATCACTGCAGTTATACTACAAACCAACTCCCTTGGTTGTAACACTGTGATGTTTTGCACCTGTCTTTACCGGTGGTTTTTTGAATATACAGGTTCCTCTCAAATTGTGTTAACTTTCTCTCAGTTGGAACAACCCTTGGATTCTAATAGGCAGTGACGTGCAGTGAGGTCAGTGGCTGGGTAGGCAGTGGGTATTCGCAAATCCAAATTACACTCTTTTGTGCTCTCTAATGTTTTATAACAATCTGATCCTTCTTCATTCTTCTAACTGCCACAGAAGAGTATTGTGCCCCCCTGGCTAAACTACATTCCAAATGAAAACCTAAAGAAAAATATTGTCAAAGTATATATGAAGTACTTTTTTTTTGTTTTATATGTTTTTTTGATAGCTGTGACATGACTGAGTAACACCATTGCCCTTCCTTAGAGCTCCCAAACCATTGGGGATTTCACTGCGGTCACTACAAACAGCAGTAATGAGATGGTATTTGTAAATATTGTTGAAACATTACCTGAAAAGAACACAAACAAACATTTGTGTTAAAAATATGTAATTTAATATATGTAAAATGTAAAAATATATGTATTTAAATTATGTACCATTTCATTAATTAATTTCCAGTATTATGATGTATAATAAAATGACTGGGGGCGGCACAGTGGCGCAGTGGTTAGTGCAGTTGCCTCACAGTAAGAAGGTCCTGGGTTCAAGCCCTGGGGTAGTCCAACCTTGGGGGTCGTCCTCTATGTGGAGTTTGCATGTTCTCCCCATGTCTGCATGGGTTTCCTCTGGGTGCTCCGGTTTCCTCCCACAGTCCAAAGACATGTAGGTCAGGTGAGTCGGCATTACTAAATTGTCCCTAGGTATAAATGTGTGTGTGTGGGCGTGTCAGCCCTGTGTGATGGCCTGGCGGCCTGTCCAGGGTGTTTCCCCCGCCTGCCACCCAATGACTGCTGGGATAGGCTCCAGCATCCCCATGACCCTGATTAGGATAAGTGGCTTGGATAATGGCTGGATGGATGGGGCGTGTCTGCTTTGAATGACAGGTGGTTGCAATGCATACATTAAAAGGCTGTGAACTTGTTTTTGGGTGTTGTGCGGTTGACGATCTATTCATGTAAAAAATTATTTCTTTCCACAAATCTCTTAGTTACACTAATATTGTAAGTAAATAAGTAAAGTTTCATTTATATAGCACTTCTAAAAACACACAGTTACAAAGTGCTTTACACTCAATCCAGAAAATATGAGTAAATACATAAAATAAATTGAATGAATATAAAATATGGCACAGGGAGTGACAGACCAAGCTAAAAACGAACCAAAACAGAAGGCAGGGATGGGGATCTATAAAAAGGCTTGCCTGAAAAGATGGGTTTTTAGAAGCCGCTTAAAATAGTCCTAAGATTCAGCAAATTGATTGGGGAAGATTATTCCAGAGGCTTGGGGCTAAAACTGCAAAGGCGCGGTTGTGGTGACCCACATCTATATAACTAGAGACATTCACCTAAGAGGACGGTGTACCTTTAAGGGAAGAGGCGAGGGGTCAGATAATGCACTTCCGCTTCCGGTACACAGTTCAGTGTCGTTGTCGAATGTATGACATGCAAAGTTGGAGCTAGTAAACTACCTCGACTACGTCTACTCTCCTGTCTCGTTGTTTTCTAACTCCACACGGTCACCTTTTGTTTTGCAGTTGGAGTGGGGTTGGATAAAAGACAGAGGTTTGAGGATCGGAGTGGTCGGGAAGTGGAAAGAGGAATGACAAGATCAGAAATGTAACTGGGGGCAAGATCATGCAGTGCTTTAAATGTGATCAATGAGATCTTATAGATTATTCTGAATTTTACAGGAAGCCAATGGAAGGATGCAAGAATAGGGGTAATATGGGACATATGGCTAGTTCTAGTTAGTAGTCTAGCAGCTGCATTCTGAACCAACCAACCATATTGTTCATATGAAGCAGCCATTTGGAGGTGGTCTTGTTGTCTTAGTGTGTGATAAATTTGGAATGCGATTTTGCACGGCAGAGCCAGGTGCAGTCCGGTTGCAGGTATAGGTGGGTGTGCATAGTGTCTTCGGGTTCTCCGTCAGATCCATCCCTCGCTCCTCTCCAGCTCCACCCTCTCATCCAAATATTTTCACATCCGGTTTAAAAAAACAAAGATGGCGAAGGGAAAATGCCAAACTTGAGACTTCAAGATGATAGTCCACAAACCAATGGGTGACGTCATGGTGGCTACATCCACATCTTTTTTACAGTCTATGGGTTAGACCAAAATAGTCGCATTACAAACCTTTCTTTTTTGGAAAGTGCAAGTTCATATTAGACTTGGTCGCATTTTGTGCGAGGTTCTGCCTACCATAGAAGGCTGTGCATCCACAGACTGAGAGGCAAAACGCTTTTATTTGGTCATTTTTATTATTATTATTATTATTTATTTATTTTATTTTTGTAGCCTGAGCTTTGCTTTTTTTTTTCCTTTTTTTTCTACCCCCCTTTTCTCCCCAGTTGTACCTGGTCAATCACCCTGCTCTCTGAGCCATCCCGGTCGCTGCTCCACCCCCTCTGCCGATTCGGGGAGGGCTGCAGACTACGACATGTGTCCTCCAATACATGTGGAGTCGCCAGCCGCTTCTTTTTCAGCTGACGGTGAGGAGTTTGGTCAGGGGGGACGTGGCGCATGGGAGGATCACACTATTCCCCCAAGTTCCCCCTCCCCCCTCAACAGGCACCCTGACCGACCAGAGGAGGTGCTAGTGCAGCGACCAGGACACATACCCACATCCGGCTTCCCTCCCGCAGACACGGCTAATTGTGTCTGTAAGGACCCCCGACCAAGCCAGAGGTAACACGAGGGTTCGATCTGGCGATTCCCGTATTGGTAGGCAACGGAACAGACCACTACACTACCCGGGTGCCCCGGAGCATTGCATATTAAAAAAAAAAAAAAAATTCCCCGTATTTCTCGTTCAACTGAATTGGGCGCTGTGCAAAAGTCTTACCTAATGGCAGTAAAAACACTGGTTTTTCTCCACTTGTGCATGTATCTGTCCATTGCTAATCTTGCATGCTACTGGGCCTGTCAGCCTAATAATTTTTTTGCACAGTTATGACTGTATGATCAAGGACCTCTCATGGTTGCAGTGATTCAAAACCTTTCAAAAACCTGTTTTATACTGCAGTTGAGTGCTAATGCCTCGGCTAGTTTTTCACCTAAGTCCGAGCACCGGAGAAGGGGAGATACGCAGGCAGTGTCTGTATTTTCCCTTTTCTCAGTAGGCGAAAAAAGGGGTGGTTTGTCGCCAAGTCCAAGTACCGTAGATAGGGATGTCCCAATTAAGTTTTTTGGGCCCCGATCCGATTCCGATCATTTAATATTGCTATCTGCCGATACCGATCCGATCTGATACATTTTCCTAGAATAACCAATCCAATGTACGTATATGCTTGACAATTGAATAGCTCTGCAATGCATTTTCATGCAGTATCGCATGGACCCATTGCTTGTCTATTTCCCACATGTTCAGCATCTCCCCGAGTGCCTGTTTGACATGCTGTATGAGACTCGCGAAGGTGATGTGCATGCAGTACCGCAGACTTCAACTCAAAAGCGGAGTCGATCCAGTGAGCAGTGACGCTAAGCAGTGACATAGGGCTAACATCAGAACTCCAAATGTCTATAGTAAATGCAATAGCCTTCACATCTGATAAAAGACCTCGTAGGTGGTCACGAACCTTGTTATACAGCTCCGCCAGGGCTGTGCATGACATGTAGTGTCGGGACGGTAGGACATAACGTGGCTCCAACTGCTCCAAAAGACGGCGAAAACCAGTGTCCTCTACCACAGTGATGGGCTGATCATCCAAAGCAATGAATTCAGCTACCTTTTCAGTTATCTTTCTGGCCTTGTCGCTGCCGGGAGAAGATTTCTCTCTCTTTTTAAAAGTACCCTCCAGTGTGAGTTGCTTCGGTGCAGCCTTCGCCTTGGTTAGCTCAGTGAACTCGTTAAATTCCGTTTCATGTTTTTTTTAGGTGCCTAATCAAGTTAGTGGTATTGTACGCAGCTCTACAAAATTGCCCCGCGAAATGCTTGCATTGCAAGCATTGCAAGTGGCTGTTGGGCTATATTCAGTTTCTATTTTAAAATAAGGCCACACTTCAGACATTTTAGCTGCATCCTGGTCATTCCTGATTCTGCCGCAAATTGTGCTCCCCGTTTACAACAGCTGCGTGACAGCGGACTGAGCGGAGGTGTTGCAAACAAAACAAAAGATCGGACTTATTGTCTGCTCAATCCGATCCGATCCGATCTCTTAAAAAATGCCTGGATCGGCCCCGATCCTTGAGAGCGGATCAGGGCGTCCCTAACCGTAGAAGGGGAGATATGCCTGGTGGAGATCTGCAAGCTACTGAATGCACCCTCTAGTTCGCTTCAATTATCATTCCATGACCCAAGGTACAGGTAAAGCAAAAAGAGAACTTGAGAACTCCCATATAGTGTGAATGGCACTAAAAAAGAAGGCATAACATTTTAAAGTCAGAGATGAAAAAGACAAATGGAAAAGAACATTTAAAAGTGCACGAGTTTGTAAATTTACATATATGTATATATATATATATATATATATATATATACACTACCGTTCAAAAGTTTGGGATCACCCAAACAATTTTGTGTTTTCCATGAAAAGTCACACTTATTCACCACCATATGTTGTGAAATGAATAGAAAATAGAGTCAAGACATTGACAAGGTTAGAAATAATGATTTGTATTTGAAATAAGATTTTTTTTACATCAAACTTTGCTTTCGTCAAAGAATCCTCCATTTGCAGCAATTACAGCATTGCAGACCTTTGGCATTCTAGCTGTTAATTTGTTGAGGTAATCTGGAGAAATTGCACCCCACGCTTCCAGAAGCAGCTCCCACAAGTTGGATTGGTTGGATGGGCACTTCTTTGAGCAGATTGAGTTTCTGGAGCATCACATTTGTGGGGTCAATTAAACGCTCAAAATGGCCAGAAAAAGAGAACTTTCATCTGAAACTCGACAGTCTATTCTTGTTCTTAGAAATGAAGGCTATTCCATGCGAGAAATTGCTAAGAAATTGAAGATTTCCTACACCGGTGTGTACTACTCCCTTCAGAGGACAGCACAAACAGGCTCTAACCAGAGTAGAAAAAGAAGTGGGAGGCCGCGTTGCACAACTGAGCAAGAAGATAAGTACATTAGAGTCTCTAGTTTGAGAAACAGACGCCTCACAGGTCCCCAACTGGCATCTTCATTAAATAGTACCTGTTAGAGCCTGTTTGTGCTGTCCTCTGAAGGGAGTAGTACACACCGGTGTAGGAAATCTTCAATTTCTTAGCAATTTCTCGCATGGAATAGCCTTCATTTCTAAGAACAAGAATAGACTGTCGAGTTTCAGATGAAAGTTCTCTTTTTCTGGCCATTTTGAGCGTTTAATTGACCCCACAAATGTGATTCTCCAGAAACTCAATCTGCTCAAAGAAGTGCCCATCCAACCAATCCAACTTGTGGGAGCTGCTTCTGGAAGCGTGGGGTGCAATTTCTCCAGATTACCTCAACAAATTAACAGCTAGAATGCCAAAGGTCTGCAATGCTGTAATTGCTGCAAATGGAGGATTCTTTGACGAAAGCAAAGTTTGATGTAAAAAAAATCTTATTTCAAATACAAATCATTATTTCTAACCTTGTCAATGTCTTGACTCTATTTTCTATTCATTTCACAACATATGGTGGTGAATAAGTGTGACTTTTCATGGAAAACACGAAATTGTTTGGGTGATCCCAAACTTTTGAACGGTAGTGTATATATATATATATAATATAAATATGATACAGTCCCAACAGCTGTGGTTAGGTGACTGCAGTCGGAGGAGGCAAACTGGTCAGGTCAGTAGTGCAAAAGGAGCTGGTGGTGCAAAACAAGGTGGGGGTGTAGGGTGGGCAGTTCATCTCGTCTGTCATATGTATTGCTATTGGACTCCAAACGTGAACGCATTGTATTAATATCTTATCAGCCAGAGCTCATACATCTCTCTCACCCCATGACACGAATAATACTAAGGTGTTCATTGTCCCTGAGACAGTGGATGGTATGCTGACTTTTGGTAAGCTTTGACTGCCATTTGGGATATTATGTAGGACTGTTGCTGTAAACATTGCATTGTAATTGTCTGTTTTGATGAGTTCTCGTGTGCCCATTATCTTGTCATTTTGTGAATAACTACTTAGATCTGGTTCCTGCTCAAGAAATTAATTACGTAATGATTTATTACATAACTGTTCACAGGAAAAAATTCTGTCCAGCAAATACCTCTCCCTATACAGTTGCTAATCTTTCTGTGCTGTGGACACAGGCTCTAGAGGGTTTTTCTCTTTCTAACTCTGGAAGCTTGCCAGTAGGATTTCTGGCTTTCTGGGAAGTGGATGTCTCGTATAATTTAGTTTCTGTAGGAACATTGACTTTTATAATGGCCCTACAGTTGGCTCTCATCCCATGATGCAGAATTTCAGCCCTGTCTTCTTCCAGATCACGTCCCCCTAAACTCTGCAAAAGTTAAGTTCACTCAGCAATAGGACTAGCCATTGTTTTAATCTCCTTTTTCTGCCTGTTCCTCTCTCTCACTCACACATATATGCACACACAGACATAAATCTACATGCATCACAGTATTTTACTAGTTATGTGTCAGGTTGGCAGCAAAGATTTTGCAGTACAGCCACAGTGTCAGTTGGCTGATAAAGCCTTCAGTCCTGCATTTATAAACTAAGTTGTTGCTGGCCTCTGCTAGCCCCTAAGTGAAACAGTGACAACTCTTCTGAAAAGCTGTCCCTCTGTGTCAACATTGTTTCTGGTGAACATGTTAGGGCTCAGCACAAACTCTTCAAGGCATCATGACCTCAACATCAGAATCACCATTTGTTACGTTGATTTCAAGGAAGGGAGGAAAAAAAACACCTTGTCTTTTTTTTAAAAACCTTTTTGCCTCCTTTTTGATTTTATGCCCTCTTTAATTAACGTCGCATAACCTGTGCAACCCCAACACACACACACACACACACACACACACACACACACACACACACACACACACACACACACACACACACACACACAGGATTAAGTCAATTTAATAACATTATCCCTTGTCTTTCCCGATCAGGCATATGAGCGTTCAGAGAGTGAAGAGGTGACCATCATCATCAAACTGGTGAAGAAGATTCTCATAATCATCTCCAGACCTGCAAGGCTCCTGGAGTGTCTGGTAAGACACGAATGAAACAGTAGGGATAATATATACCACACTGACAGGATTTTAACATGCGTGTCATCAGGAAAGAGCTACTGATTTCAGCTGGTACAGAAAGACAGTCACCCCAGATGACTCATACACATTAATGATATGCTGTAGTAATTGCACTGTTGGTTACTGTAATAATAATGTTGAACTTACTCCTCAGGCTACAGCATCAAACTTCTTACCATCAGTACTTCAACGGTGGTGTCTAGGCTATAGGTGCAAGACTGCAAGTCCCTAATTTAGCCTCCTTAAATTCCCCTTCAGTCCTCTAATTTTGTAAGCCTTGCTGGAGAACCCTGTGCTCATTTTTTTTTTTACATTATTATTTTCAGGTCTAGCGCGATTCTAACTGCAGAGACATCTTTTTTCCTACCTGTTTCTGTTGTGACCGCTGTATTTCTGTTGAATCTTCAGTGACACCAATGATGAATTGTGTACATAACCTTTTCAGCTTCACTGCATCATTTTGAATAAGCGTAATTTGCTTTCTGGACATGGTAATGGACACTTTCCTGTTCCTTTGAATTGTGTATTCAGAACCGTGTCTGAAAGACACATTTTAAGAAAAGTGCTCAGTTTTTTTTTCCACAATACGTGAATTTGTGTTTGCGTTTAAAGGCCTTAAATTAAGCCAAATCCAAGTAAACAATGTGATGCAACATGCAGTTTGAATCATAGCATTTGTCATGTCTTTCTCTTTTCCAGGAATTTGATCCGGAAGAGTTTTACCACCGTTTGGAGGCTGCAGAGGGCCACGCCAAAGTGGGACAGGGCATCAAGACCGATATACCAAAATACATCATCAGCCAGCTGGGCCTCACCAGGGACCCCCTGGAAGGTACGGGATAGATTGGGGAAAAAAAACTCATTTGTTTTTGATGTATGTGTTTATGCTTCACAATATTTTGTGTTTCACATTGATTTCATATTGTGTCTTTGTCCCCATCCAACTTTTGCCTTGACATCCATCAGTTCTTTTTGGAATCCACCGAAGCATTATGAATTGTGGATACTTCAGTGATAGTCATCATTCTCTCTAGCTTGGAACTGAATTGCATTTTTCTGCCTTCTTCTTACAGCACACTCGTAGAGGTGTGTACAGGGTTAAAGCAAGTTGGGAGTAATAACAAATGCTGACGTGGAGCAACTGGGGAATTCTTCCAACCTTGCTCTGGCTCTTCCTGTCACTGTCCGGGGTTTGAAATCCCCTTAAATTTTCCTTAGCCGTAGTTCCGGCCCTGCTTGGCACCATGCATCAAGTCCTCCACCCTTTTGCTAAGTGGGTCATGACCTTGGTCCACTCAGTAATGGCATTATAAAACTCCCTCTAGTGGAGCTAATATCATGCTGCTCACCATATAGATGCACTAAATGGCCAAAAGTATGTGGACACCTGAACATCACATCCATATGTGCTTGTTGAACATCTCATTCCAAAACAATGGGGATTGATATGAAGTTGGTACCCACTTTACTGCTTTAACAGCCTCCCTTCTTCTGGGAAGGCTTTTCACTAGATTTTGGAACATAGTTACGGGGATTCGCTCCCATTCAGCCACAAGAGCATTAGTTAGGTCAGGCACTGATGTTGAGGAGAAGGCCTGACTCACAGTTGGTGTTCCGGTTCATCCATAGGTATTAGATGGCGTTGAGGTTAGGGCTCTGTGCAGGCTAGTCAAGTTCTTCCACACCAAAACTCAAACGCAAACCATGTCTTTATGGACCTCACTTTGTTCACAGCATGGATGTATTATATGCTTGCGGACTTCATGGGTGCATAATAAGACTACTAAGGGACTTGAAACCATGGATGTATTTATACAAATGGCAACACCAACCAACAATAAAGATAATGTTCCAAAAAGTAAGATCGTATTAAATGCTACAATAGTTAAAGATCCTTGTTCCCGAGACACAACATGACCATTCGTAGAGTGCTTGTACACAGCCATGACGTCATGCAGAAAAAAAAAGATTTTTTTGGGCATTTCCTGGGCTTTGGAAAATTTTTGAAAATATTAAAACCCCATGGCTTAAAAATATACAATACAAAGAGTAATAATTGACCATGATTATAGCTGCAGGTGTCCTGTCAACAGTTTTACAGGCGTCTCTTTAACAATGGTGGTCTATGGGGAAAGTGCTTTTTGGGTTGCAGGGGATTTTTCGCAGCAAAACCGCGAGTGACCACTGGAAAAAAATTGGCTGCAAGGCTGAGTGGCAGCACCATATCCAGTTCCACTCTAATACATCCATGGTGCACATGGGCATTGTCATGCTGAAACAGGAAAGGGCCTTCTCCCAACTGTTTCCACAAAGTTGGAAGCACACAATTCTCCAGAATGTCATTGTATGCCATAGCATGATTTCCCTTCACTAGAACTAAGGGGCCTAGCCCAAACCATGAAAAACACCCCCAGATTATTAATTCTCCTCTTTACAGTTGGCATTTTGCGTTCCAGCAGGTAGCATTCTCCTGGCATCTGCCAAACCCAGATTCAACCACAAGACTGCCAGATAGTGAAGCGTGATTCATCAATCCAGAGAACGTATTTCCACTGCTCCAGAGTCCAATGGCAGTGTACTTTACACCATTCCAGCTGACACTTGGCATTACGCATGGTGATCTTAGACTTGTGTGCAGCTGCTTGGTCATGGAAACCCATTTCATGAAGCTCCTGATGAACAGTTCTTGTGCTGGTGCTGCTTCCAGAGGCAGTTGGTACTCAATAGTGAGTGTTGCAACTGAGGATGGATGACTTTTACGCACTTCAGCACTTGGCGGTCCTGTTCTTTGAGCTTGTGTGGCCTACTGCTTTACGGCTGAGCTGTTGTTGCTCCAAGACTTTTCCCCTTCATAATAACAGACTTTCAGTTGACTGGGATCTAGCAGGACAAAAATTTGACCAACTGATGGATGGAAAGGTGGCATCCTGTGACAGTGCCACGTACTGAGCTCTTCAGTTATGACCCATTCTGACCCATTCCAATGTTTGTCTATGCTGCATGGCTGTATGCTTGATTTTATGCGCCTGTTAGCAATGGGTGTGGCTGAAATAGCTGAACCCACTAATTAGAAGGTGCGTCCACGTACTTGTGGAGGAAAGTTAATTTTTTATTGGTCTGGTGGACTTGCATTTTGGAAACGAAGTTAATGGGAAAATAATTGACTAGATAACAATTAAAGATAACAATTAATGCTTGGCTAGTGAGGCCCTTTATGCCTGGTGTGAACATGCAACCTAGGTGATCAGATTGTAATTGGGTGGAAGAAAAACCATAGAAAATACAGATGTAAATGTACCTGCGTTGCATTAAAGAATCAATCACCCACATGAAAATAAAAGTGCAATCGCAGTGCTTCCCCTATTCACACCTGGCAACTACATAGATGTGCAAAAACTACCTCTTGCCATTGGATGCACAGTGACATTGTCTGAACTTATTTAGTTAAATATTAATTATCATTAAATTATTAGTTAGTTAAATATCTCTGTACAAGTATTACATAGATCTAGGAAGACATCCCATGAGTGGTAAACTGTACCTCATTTAATATTACATTTCAACCAGAAGCATCATCATAACTTCAAGGATTCACCATCTTCATCAGGCTTCAGACTGTGAACTGGTCTCTCTCCCCCTGTTACAGAGATGGTCAACCTGGAGCAGACTAGCCCAGGGCACGGGGCAGGCATCAAAGAGCCTGATGACACTGGAGAGGTAAGAGGGCCACCAAACCTGCCAGGCAGGGGTTAAACAATGGCAATGGTTGATCAATTGTAATGGGAGAGAATTTGCATCTGAGTAGGAAGGGATGGTTAGTGGTGAGGAACCATTTCCAGTAACTTACAAAATGATAAAGCGTTGCAGCATATTGGATTAAACCCATACTGAAAACAGTGACTTATAATTCAAAGAAATTCAATGGATCGTGATGTGAAGCAAAGCTATGCTGCCTGCACCCACTGGTCAAGATTATTTGTATATAAGTATGGGTCGAGGAAACAATACCATTTTTGTATTTTCATTGATTTGTGCTGCTTTTCTTGTTTCGTCACAAACAGCATGTTTATCTTATCAAATGCTAGACTTTGTGCACACAGCTTCCACTCTCCTTTTCACATTTTGGATGAATCACTGGCAGCACAGCAACTAAGTTCCTGTTCTTTTCTTGGTTTTGTATTTTTCTTTGTATGTGTGTGTATGTGTGCGTGTGCGTGTGTGTGTATGTGTGACTCAGGGCCGAGCGGTCTGCACCCCTCCACGGAGGAAACCACTGGAGAGTGACTTTGAGACCATCAAACTCATTAGCAACGGCGCCTATGGGTGAGTAAGACAGACTTCTTTGTTTGGATTTGACTGACTCAGTCCCTTTGTAGCAGCCACAGAGAGCGTAATAAAAGCGGAATGGAAACCGAAATGAGGACATGTTGAACATATTCCCTGTTTACATTTGGAATCAGTCAGGGACATATTGTTATTTTTCCTTTTGGGCTGACGTCCGTGATGATTTTAGAGAGTCATCAAGTTATTTTTCCTCGTCCATACTCACCCCTCTCTCTCTCTGACCCCTCCTATTAATCCAAACCCTTGTCTGTCTCCCCTCTCCCCATCCTGCCCTCCAGGGCTGTTTTTCTGGTGCGTCACAAGGAAACCCGTCAGCGCTTTGCCATGAAGAAGATCAACCGGCAGAACCTGATGTTGAGGAACCAGATACAGCAGGTGTTTGTGGAACGAGACATCCTGACCTTTGCAGAGAACCCTTTTGTGGTTTCCATGTTCTGCTCCTTTGAGACAAGGAGGCACCTGTGTATGGTCATGGAGTATGTGGAAGGTAGGGTTGGTTTGTACACATCTGCACACTTGTGATGCGCAGGTCAGCTCTGGAGCCACCCCAACCCACTAGAAGTTTATTTATTTATGCTGGGTATTTTTTTTACCTTTATTAGACAGTGACAGTGAAGAGTCAGACAGGAAATTGGAGAGAGAGAGAGAGGAGAGAGGGGTATTACATGCAACAAAGGTCATCGGCTGGAATTTAACTGGTGACAGTTGTGACCATGTGGCCATGTGGTATGCGCCGTAACTATTCGGCTATGGAGGCACCCCGCCCACTTGCAGTTTTAACAGCCTTGCCTGCAACCCAGTCTGTGGTTGGCAAATGAACGTCGGTGGATCTGTGACCCGCTATTTCAAAACCGCTTTTTGAAAAATGCTTTGGGGGAAAAAAGTCTTTTCCTACTCATAAATTTAGCCTGTTTTTTAGGCTAACATAAATGGTAGACTAGCCTATACCATATGCTTAGGCTACCGGAATGGATCTTTTCTTAGTATTTAGGCATATTTTTGAAACAGAAAAAAACTATGTAGGCTTATTGTCTGTGTGCATATATGTGTGTGTTACGAATTGAACAGATCAGATATGCTCATTTGATTGACCATTAAGCTATAAAGAGACTAACTCAACAATAAAACGAACAATTGTCTAAGCCTGGAGAAATTTTGATGGAAATTTCTTGTTTGTTGCTCTAAACTGCGGTGTCATGTGTGTAATGGAATTGAAATGAATCGGTGTGCCTGATCAGCGCATCTGAAGCAAGTTTGTTGCATTTCGTTTTGTCTGTTGCAAAGTTGGGGGGACACCCTGAACGTATTGTGCTACTGTAAAATATTGTGCAATCAAAACAGCTGAAAAAATGGAAACGGACAACTGTGTATGTGTTTTGGATGCATAGGATGCTTAGGCAGGTCTAAACCGATAAGAATAAATCACCCAAATGAAAACAGCTTAGGTAGTTTAGGATATGAATTGCAGATTTATTTATATCGATAATCTAAGAATATATGTTTTTCTTTGAATAAACCTGACCTGGCCACAACCCACTCAAACTTCACCAACAAAGTATTTTTCGACCTGAACCCACAGGTGCTGCAGGTAAAACAGCAGGTCCTGCAAACTTTGGGGCAACCCGTGCATCACTACTGCACACGCAGTCATGTATGCTTAGATGTAAATGTGTGTACATATATCAATAAAGTCTTAGTGTTTGGTTTGCTTGCCAGGTTGATTTTAATGATTTGATTTTACCAGGCATAACTCTTAGTTTAAATCAATTTAAATTTCCTAAATAAAGCACATCTACCACACTCACTCACACACACACACACACACACACACACACACACACACACACACACAGGGCATATACAGATGACATTGTAGTTGTCATTACTAGTCTAAAGGCTTCCTCTTGCCTCCAGGTGGTGACTGTGCCAACCTATTGAAGAACATTGGTCCTTTACCTGTGGACATGGCCCGGATGTACTTTGCTGAGACAGTCCTGGCTTTAGAATACCTTCATAACTACGGCATTGTACACAGAGACCTCAAACCTGACAAGTGAGTCCTTAACCCGTCTCTCCAAATGTCAAACTAAATGTCAACCATAATTTACTGTCACTTGACTCTCAGTTTAAAGAGCGGTTTTTTCCCCCCCTCAATCTCAGGTTTTAGGCAGTCTTAATTGCACTAAGGCTTTTTCATTAATAGAATGAGCTGGCTTTGTTTTTCCAACTGTGAGGTGAATTTTCAAAAACTTGCAACATTTTGAGGTCTTTTTCTTAAACTTGAGTCTTTGTTTTGTGGTTGGCTGTTGATCAGTGAAACATTGATGTGTTTCCTTCCAATGTAGTTTGCTGATCACATCAATGGGCCACATTAAGCTGACGGACTTTGGCCTGTCGAAGATTGGTCTAATGAACATGACTACCAACTTGTATGAAGGACACATTGAGAAAGATACCAGGGAGTTTATAGACAAACAAGTCAGTCTGCATTTCTCTTCTCTTCTCTTCTCTTCTCTTCTCTTTTTTTCTCTTCTCTTCTCTTCTCTTCTCTTCTCTTCTCTTCTCTTCTCTTCTCTTCTCTTCTCTTCTCTTCTTAAAGTGACATGTGCTATTACTATTACCTATATCTCCTCCATTCATTCATTCTTTCTCTCTTTCTTGCTGCCTCACACTTTGCATATCTCTCTCCCTTTTGAAACATCAAGTCTCTGCATACGGTAATCAATCTGTGTCTGATAAATTGACTTATCATCTGAACTCTTCTCATACTGTGTATTTTCTCCATGCAGGTATGTGGCACA
Source organism: Lampris incognitus (assembly GCF_029633865.1). NCBI lineage: Eukaryota > Metazoa > Chordata > Actinopteri > Lampriformes > Lampridae > Lampris > Lampris incognitus. The sequence continues at coordinate 25,528,503 of NC_079224.1, forward strand.
CCAGAGTACATTGCCCCAGAAGTAATCCTGAGGCAGGGCTATGGGAAGCCTGTGGACTGGTGGGCCATGGGTATCATCCTCTATGAGTTCCTGGTGGGCTGTGTACCTTTCTTTGGAGACACACCGGAGCAACTGTTCGGTCAGGTAGTCAACGGTAAGACACCGACATCTACCATACAAATTCACAAGTGCCTAGAAAGCAGGATCCAAGATAGTATTCTGCGTAAAAAGAAAGATGATCTGAACCTCAGTTTACTCTTTTTGGCCATGAATGTCAATCACTGTGTTAAAGCTGTGATCCAGAAAATTAACACGCAAACAAAGATAGTTTTTGATGCATTCTTTTGCTGATATATTAAGGAAAACAGCCCGTCTGTGAATATTCAAATCTTGAATGCTTTTGTTGTGCTCATCATTGGTTAATGTCAGATTGGACTCTTCCGGAAGAAGTTATTCATGTCATGGCATTTCACTTCTGCAGGAAGTAAAAAAGAAGGAAGTCAAGTTGTTGTGGATAACAAGCAGTTATGGCAGAACAAGCCTGTGAAATACCTTTATCAACAGATTCTACAGCACTAGTAGTAAACCTGGGTGGGTGGGGGTTGATGGTGAGGAAGATGCTGACATAATAGCACTGGCAACTCACTTTGGGTGGGTTTCTGGCATTTGCCCCCCCTCACCCCCTCCACATTTAATACATATTACCATAGATCTTAGTAAAAAAAACAAAAACAAAACAACAACAAAAAACACGGCCTTTAGGTTTGTAACTTAAACTTTTGTTTCCTGGGGGATTTATTCCAGCTAGCTGTTAAATTACTCGATTGAATCACCGGTAATTCTTTCTGCCCCAGATGAGATCATCTGGCCAGAGGGAGAGGATGCCCTGCCAGCTGATGCCCAAGATTTGATCACCAGACTGCTGAGACAGAGCCCTCTGGAGCGCCTGGGGACAGGTTGGTGACAGCCTTACTTTTTGTTTTGTTTTGTTTGTTTTTGGTTTGGATTTTTCCTCCCTTTTTCTCCCCAATTGTATCCGGCCAATTTCCCCATTCTTCCAAGCTGTCCTGGTCGCTGCGCCATCCCCTCTGCTGATCCGGGGAGGGTTGCAGACTACCACATGCTTCCTCCGATACATGTGGCATCGCCAGCCGCTTCTTTTCACCTGACAATGAGGAGTTTCACCGGCGGATGTAGCGTGTGGGAGGATCATGCTATTCCCCCAGTTCCCCCTCCCCTCCAAACAGGTGCCCCGACCGACCAGAGGAGGCGCTCGTGCGGCGACCAGGACACATACCTACATCCGGCTTCCCACCCGCAGACACGGCCAATTGTGTCTGTAGGGATGCCCAACCAAGCTGGAGGTAACACGGAGATTCGAACCAGCGATCCGATGTTGGTAGGCAAAGGAATAGACCATTACACTACCCGGACGCCCATGACATCCTTACTTCTGATAATAATAATAATATTAATATTGATAATAAAAATGATAATACTTATAATGATAGTAATACTAATAGTGATATTGATTGTAAAAACAGGAATAGAATGATGGATAGATTTCATGGACGGATAGATATATATGTTAGCAGACTGACTTTTGAGACAAAGCCCCTCTGTAGTGCTCTGGCCCTGGTCCCAGCAATACAGACAGACCAACTGCTGACTAGATTGATGGATAGAATGGAAGACTCATTCATTGTTTTTCTGCACATTTAAATACAAGTCTATCTCCATGCATACTTCTATATACTTGCACATGGGTAACAGGTACAACTACTGAGAACTCCAAAGATGTTCCCCTTTGGTATGTCGCATATTGATGAAAAGACACCATTTTTGTCTTTTTTGCTCATCGTTCTCAAATACAAAGTGAAATAACAACCAAGAGAGACAAAGTCTAGAGATACACACATTTATAACATATATTTACATTCTCATACTCTAGGCAAAGGGAAATACAATCTGGCCAAGAGAGTCCAAAGTCCACAAATAGGCTTTGGATAAGCTCATAGCCAGCCCAGCAGTTCACATAATGCAACATTTTATTTATTTATTTTTTTGTCTTCTTTAGGGGGAACCACCGAAGTGAAGATGCACATGTTTTTCCTGGGTCTAGACTGGAATGGTCTGCTGCGGCAGAAGGCTGAGTTCATACCTCAGCTGGAGACTGAAGATGACACCAGTTACTTTGACAGTAGGTGGCAGACTAACCTGGTTCTCTGCCAATGCATATAAACACTTACACATTTTTATGTGCCTCTCAGCTGGCAACAAAGGACAGCACAGTATTTAAAATGTGACAGCCTGACTAGAATATAAGAATTGGCCTGTGTCTTCACACACACGTACGCATGAGCGCACACACCACACACACACACACACACACACACATGTTATTTCTCACACATACAGAGACACAGGTGTACAACCATTGCTTGGAAAGTAAGTGGCACACCAACTTTCAACCACTCTTAGCCTGAAAAGTTTGCTGGTCAGATGCAGGTAGCTTTGTGAATCAACTGCTTTGGCATTAAATGGCATCTAGGTAGCAATTTAACAGTCCATAGTGTTCTGTTGCTGATTATTAATAAGTCTGAACTACACTGGGGAAAAAAAAGATTTTAGAAGAAGCTTGGATATGATGACACCAGCACATTAATTTTTAGGATTGGCAGTAGTTTTGATGGTTTTTTGTGGGGCAGAGACTTGATTCACAGCCATGCCAGGGAGCAGTTTTTCCCAGTTGGTGATGTGTGTTTGTTATCTGTGTGTCCCTTCAGCCCGGTCAGAGCGGTATTGCCACTTGGGCTCAGATGAGGATGACGAGACCAATGATGAAGAGTCGTTCCTGGAGCTTCGCCAGTTTTCCTCTGTGGCTCATCGCTTCAGCAAGGTTTGGCTTCCATAAGTCTTTTTTTCAAAGGCAGCGTCCCTTGTTCTATTTCACTTACGAATGATACCACCGAATTTGAAAGACTCCCTTTGGATTTCTCACTTAAAATGAGTCATCTAAATTTTGTATAAGATGTTGCCTTGCAACAAAAAGGAAGCAAAGTGTTTCTGCAAATAGACTTATGCTTTGCATGTTTATGGGTCACCGAAACCAAATATTGCTCTGCATTCTCAATTCAGACATTCATATGGCCCGGTTAAGTCGTGGGGGAAAACATAATGGATGTAAGACAGAGAATTATTTTCCCTTTTACCCTACCCTCACTGCAGGTGTACAGCAGCACAGAGCACCTGTCGACCTCCACGCCATCCAACCAGAGTCTGTCGTCATCCGAGCGCAGCCACAGCGAGGAGAAGGAGGAGCGGTGGGAAGGTCGAGGAATGGTCTGTCTGGGAGAGGGATTCAGACAGACGACAACAGGAGGAGACAAGAGGACGGATGGACACAGGGGGAGGTGAGTGCAAGGAGCAGGCAGATGTGGGGGGGGGGGGAATTTCCACGATGGCATATCAAAGTCTTAACACCTAATCTATTTTATGAGCTATTGCCATTTTTGAGGATGTAGTTATTTTGGGTTTTTTTTTTCTCTCCATAAATTAGATTCACGCCATTTCTGAATAAAATCCTTCCCCATGAACTTAAAACCTGCTGGTTGCGAAGATGGGAATTACTAGTGTTTTTATGTTTATTTAAATGCAGGGCTGGGCAATATATCGATATTATATCAATATCACAATAAAAGACTAGATATCATCGGGGATTTTGGATATCAAAGTATTGTCTTTTCCTGTTTTTAAAGGCTAAATTACAGTAAAGAGTTAATAAGTTCAGAGGATTTTCTGACCTTATTAGACCATTCTAGCTCTTATTTTTTTGTCTCTACCTGTTTGGACATAATATCCACATTATTAATGAGTATTTATCAAAAATGTTATTGTGTAAATATTTTGTGAGAGCACCAATAGTCATCGCTACAATATCATCAAAATAACATACCGAGGTATTTGGTCAATAATGTCACGATATTCGATTTTGTCTGTATCATCCAGCCCTATTTTTATGCACATTATAAAGCTAAAATAAGGACTTGTTGAGGTTAAAAAAAGAGATGTAGAAAGAGCTGCTTCATTTTCTAGTTTCCTAACAGATGTCAGCTGCGGGACTGTCACAGCCTCAGGCCCAAACAACAGTTGCTGTTGTGACAAACACGTGATGCCAAAACCACTGATATTAGAACTGGAAAAAAAAAGAAAAACATGCTCGTCTCTGGCACGCTGACGTTATTTGAGCACGTCTTTTGAATCCGGCAACTGATCCCTTTTTCTTTTTTTTTTTCTTTTCCCTGTGTATTGAACGCCACCATGTGTTCCCATTCAGTCGTTGTAAAGAAGGAAAACATGACTGCCTGCCCATAACTCGACAAAGCTATACTTCAGAGCAAAAAGCATTTCAAAGCGTTCTCAATAGGGATGCTGCCTAATTCTGGGCATGGCTCAAATGTTCCCCCATTCAAGAGTATCATTGAAGGTTTTGGTTTGATTTCATTTGTCTGCAGTCTGCGCCCTCGGGCCTCCTCCAGCTCCTCCCAGTCGGAGCGCAGTGCCAGCCCACTGGTGATGAACAGCACCCAGAGTCTCGACACCATGCCCCGTTTCGCCATCTCTGCTGAGGAGGAGGGTAAAGACTCACTAACAAACAACACACACAAACAAAAAACACAGTTGGCTAAATAGATTAGAAACATACACGTCTTTTTTGTGCTGCTTGCCTTTTTTTCCAGTCTTTTTAAATTATACCGTATCTTTGATTTAGTTTTTGCAAAAGTGGAACACACACCAATACAGAACTGAATGACTATTGTTTCTTACATGCCAAATATACCTGTATGATGTTAGCCTGATTAAATTAATGGTTTAAGGAAGACATGACCACGTAAACTTTTCTTTCCGCTCACGATAGCTTTGCTGGAGTAAGCTTATTTATGATGAAAACGTGGAGTATTTCAATATAAGTTAGGCTGTTTGGACATGACAGCACCTTTTAATTGTACTACTACTCTCAATGGGAGTTTTCACAATGCTTTCGGACACTTTCCAGCATTTGAAGCGTGACAGTAGACATTCATCTGGTGCATTAAGAGTCACTGTTCACACAGAACAAAAGGTGAAGAAATAATCTCAGTATTTCTGAAAGTGTTCTCATGCTTAATATATTCTGATATTCTTACCAAAATTGACACGGCTACAAAAGAAATCTAGCGCATGTTGAGGTCACGGTGTATAAGTTGCGTTCATCATTTATAATCATTATTCAGGCTGTGCTGCTTTGCGTATAAACCAGAATTTGATTCTTTTTTATTTTTTGCAAAAGTTGTGTGAGCAGGTGAATCAGGCTGTTGATAAGGACCTCAGTCAGGTTATTGTCTGCACATCTAAACTTAATCATGCACTTTCCTGCTTTCAGACGGGATGGTGTCCAACCTACGACGGATCCGTCTCCGGAGCAATAGCACAGGTACCAGGCCTTCCTATCGGAGAGGGGCATCTCGACGCATTGCCCACCAGCTGGAGACACCAGAAAAACCCAGACCCCCCACAAGCTGTAAAGTCCCCAAGTCAGCCTCAGTCTCTGGTCTCTCCCTCATCATTACTCCAGGTAGAGGATATATCTATAATTTGTGTACTTAAGATAAAATAATTGCATAATCTAATGATGTGCAATGTAACATGTCAAGAGGTCATCACAGATTACCTTCTTGTTTTTTTATATCCATGGACTGTTTGCTGAGACTTTATTTGTGTATTTACAGTGCCCTCTACAGCTAGTTAGAACCTATTTTTGCAATTAATCTCACAAACAATAAATTGCAGATTAGGGCTACTGCTGTGGACAGTGAGAAATGTGGTCTAATGTCATAAGGATTCTCCACTTACTTCGGTTATGTTTAGTTTGATTCTCTATTGTTTAAATATTTTACTTCAATTTAAAATGCGCGAGGGATAAGGTTCAGGTTCAGGCATCACAATGAAAGGACATGCTAAGAACTTTGATTTGCGTTTGAGTTACTTTCACAACAAATCATTAGAGCCTAGCAGTCAATTAAATCATATTCATTGTCTGTATTAATTCAGACTTTAATAATTCCCTTTTCAGAGTTTATAAATAGTTCAACGGTTCTCATAAACTGTTCAATGCACAATCCAGTGAGTCAGCCCATCCCCTGGCTCTTCTTCTCAGTCTAAAACACACACACACACATACACATACAAACGTGCGCGCGCACACAAGCTGAGAGGTCAGTATGAATAGGTGTTTCTTACTGCCCCGATGAAGCATTCCTAAACCTTATCTGCCCCCAAACTAAAGGCCACACCAATCCCTACCTCCCACAGAATGATATCAATTTTTCCAATCATTGTTGACTGTATTATCCAGATGCTTACAATGGAGACAAAAGAAAACTTGAACATGAAAGGAATCAACATGAAAATTAGCTGTACAGATCTTTTTCAGAACCGTAATACTAAGTACATGTTACTATAACATTGTGAATACATACAATACAGATTTTTTTTCTCTTTTGAACAGTAATCAACCAATAACATTTTCTCCAATTATCTTCATCCTCACCATCCAGACGACTCAGCAGGTCCCCCTACAAGCCCCAAGTCGTCCCTGTCTCTTTCCTCCAATCCCTCATCCAGAGACTCATCGCCCAGCCGTGACCTCTCCCTCAGCATCAGCTGCCTCAGGCCCCCCGTGGTCATCCACAGCTCTGGGAAGAGGTTTGGTTTCGCCTTGCGAGCTATCAGAGTCTACATGGGAGACAGTGACGTCTACACTGTGCATCACATGGTCTGGGTAAGTGTCCCAGTCTCGGGTGTAGGTAGTTGGTGATGTATTACCTCCGTATATAGATCATCTCCAATGTTACCGCTACATGCATCTCTATAGTGCTGTATGGTAATCAGCCAAGTCAAATGTGCATAATGGATTGATGCTCTGGGTAAATCTGAGTAAGGTTATACATTGTTGTGTATGGATCTGAGTGAAATTTTTAATCTCTAATGCTTCAAATGGATAATTGGTTCAGTTAAACTTTTTTTTTAATTCTTTATTTTTCACAGCAGTATATATTACAAAATGTATGTCAAAACAATAACAGTTGGGGACTGGGGTTCGCGCCCCGGTCTCGTCAGATCCGACTATGGCCGGACTCGATGAAGCAGCAATCATTGGCAACGCTGTCTTCGGGAGGGGGGCGGAGTCGGCTTGTGTTCGTCACGTGAATGCGTCTCTGTTTGTGTCGGAAAAACAGTGGTTCGGCTTGGATTCGCCTTGTCACGAAAGTGGGGAGGCGCTTTCCTTCGAGACTGCCGGCCGGAGAGATGCAGTTGGCGAACGCATGCAATACGAGGGTGGGTGTTTGAATTAAAATAGGGATCAATTGGCCACTAAATTGGGAGAAAAAAGGGGAAAATCAGAAATAAATTAAAAAAAAAAAAAAAAAACAATAACAGTTTCATTTTCCTCTGCCGTTCAGGGTTTTTTTTAAACTTACAAGAGAAAGTAAAAAGCAAACAAACAAAAAAAAACTATATATATATATATATATATATATATATATATATATATATATAAAGGCACACTGTAAGAACTTTATACAGTTTGGGAGAGGTAACGTGTGTACATAAGACTCTATACAGGAGAGAGGTGGTATAAGGATTCCCAGTTTGTGGTAGGGAGAGTGTGAAGGTTCCCAATGCGTGGTAGGGAGGGTAGAGAGAGAGAGAGAGGGTGTATTAAAATCTAATTAATTCAATATCTCCACAAAATCTGGCCTTAAGGGCCTCACATATCTGACCTACTTGGTCCAGAATTTAACAAACTTCTTTTTCTGAAGACGGAGGGAAAAAGTAATCTTTTCCATAACATAAATGTCATTTACTATATCTAGCCACTCCTGTATTGTGGGGGGTTCAGGAACTAACCAATGCCTTGTGAGTGCTTTTTTTTACCAGCACATGTGAAAACACCAAATAAATATTCATCCGGCCGTCCTGCCTGGAAATCGGCATTTCCTAAGAATATTGTGGAAAATTGCAAGGGCAGATCGTTATTAAGTATGCTTTTCAATGCTTTGTGAAGCTCTGCCCCAGAAAGGTTTTGTCATTGGGCACTCCCAGAATATGTGCCAGCGGTTGGCTTCCTGAAGTCCACACTGTCTCCTCCAACATTTGATGCCCCCCCTATCAATATGTGCTTTCTGTTTTGGTGTAATAAAAAATCGAGTAAAACACTTCCACCCAAACTCCCGCCATATGTGGGAGTTTTGTATTTCCAATGGAATTTACATACATCAAGCCAATCCTCATTTGATATTGTAAAGTTACCTTCTTTTTCCCTATTTTCTTTAATGTATTCTGTAGAGTGGGATTTTTTTTGTCATAAGGCCTTTATAAAATCTCGAGACAACACCCCTATTTGAGTCTCATTTAAACATTTTTAGCAATAACAATGAACTGTGACCAGTGCCCCTGGATGTAGAGACTCGCCTGTCCAATAAATCTGACTTCGAACTCACTGATGTTTCGCATGTGTGTTTGTATCCACAGTGTGTTGAGGAAGGAAGTCCAGCACACGAGGCAGGGTTAAAGGCTGGCGATCTTATCACTCACATCAATGGGGAGTCTGTCCAGGGTCTGGTCCACACCGAGGTGGTGGAGCTCCTGCTCAAAGTAAGGAGGCTTAGAATAGTGTTAAGAGTCTCCGTTTATTCCACTTAGTCTCAAAGTAGATTAATGATTAGTGTCAGACACTGCAGATTTGTTAAAATTGATGTTTTTCTTTGGACAAAAAAACAAAAACAGAGTGGCAGCAGGGTGACCCTACAGACAACTGCGCTGGAGAACACCTCCATCAAGGTGGGGCCTGCCAGGAAGACTAGCTACAAGGCCAAGATGGCCCGACGCAGCAAGAAGAGTAAGAAGAAAGACGGGCAGGAGAGGTAAAGGAGGAGAGGGATCAAGTGTTGGCTTCAGCTTTCCTGTTTGATATTTGCAATTCCTCTTAAGGAATGTTCACTCTAAAGGTTCACAAAATGGTCTTAAGATGGTTTACAGGTAATTTTTAATACAGGTCTTTAATCAGTTTCAGACACTTTTCCATCTGTTTCGCATTTTACCTGGTACACCTTTTTCAATACTTTCCCCTAAACACTTAAATGGTGAGGGTACAACAAATTGTACCATTCCATAACTTGCCTTTAAATGGTCTCCGTCTCTAAAAGAAGAAAAACAGAAAATTATGCTTTGCTAAAGGTCATTTGAAGTAAAAGCTATATAATATACTACATAGATCTACATATTTGAAACTTTTCTCTTTATTGCCTTTGGGCTTTGGGTAGGTAAGAGATCATCTTGATGCTAGCAGGGTCATGGGTAAGTTTTTAGCCAACAACAGGTCATGTTAGACGTGTCAAACAAAAATTCTTATTGAACCCCCCTCCTCTTTGTCCAACAGGCGACGTAGCATTTTGAAGAAGCTTTCCAAGCACACACCACCTCCGCCCATGCAGAGCAGTCGTAGCTTCTCCTCAGGTTTCCACCAGTCCTCCAGTGACAGCCTCTCTGGCTCCCCCACGCAGAGCCTGTCTCCCGGGCCCTCCACGCCCTGCCGCTCCCCTGCACCCGACCACTCCGGAGGTGAGTGACAGGCAGTGAGGTGCTGCCCTGCCCCCAGCAGTGCTGCTGTTGTTCTTCTGTGTTGTTGTGCACGTGAGTGTACGATGTGTACACTCACAGTATGCACACATCAGCAAACGCATGTGGGTTTGTTGTGTGGGATAGAGGAAAAAAATGTTGGATGCGACCAGAATCACAGAAAACGTCAGAAAAACTAAAAAGAGAATGTCAATTTTGCTTTTGTTTTTATTATTGTCGTTGATTGCACAAACTTTCTGACAGTAAAAATAAAGACAAAAATCTGAATGAATCTGAGACATGAGAAAACTGAAAATGGAGAAGAATTTGGAGAAAAAGTTTCATTGGGCCTATTTCACTGACACACGAGATAACATTGCAGAAAGTTGAGCAAACCACCAAATTGTACCATTATGAGATGTTTTTCAAGTGATGATTGTTTTATAATGCAAAATCTTACATAATAGATATGGGTTGCAGTCCCAAGAAATTGACTGAACAATTTTTTTTTTTAAACAGGACACTGTTTTGATAACTTTAAATTCTACTGTCCTCTACTGTGTAATGAAAACTCTGGAAGTACTGTTCATCCACCACATACTTTTTTTTTTCTGTCCCGCTCCTTTAGATTCAAGCTCCTCCCCTTGCTCCAGTTCCCCCAACTCCCCCGTGCCACAGGCCCGTCCCAGTTCCCTCCATGTCCTGGGTCGATACACCAAGGCCGGCCGCTGCAAGTCCACCAGCAGCATACCCCCATCCCCACTAGCTTGCATCCCACCTCCCCAGCCTCTCTCTCCCCAGTGCTCTCCGTCCTGTCTGCCCAGTCACCCAAAGACCCTGCAAGGTTTCCATGTAAAGACACTTTCTCCTCCCACCATCGCCCGCCATTCAGTCCGCCCCCGCAGTGCAGAGCCGCCGCGCTCACCGCTCCTCAAAAGGGTCCAGTCGGCGGAGAAGTTGTCTGCTGAGAAGCTGTCGGGCGGCTACCACAGTGACAAGAAGGCGTACGCCGCCCGGAGGCACACCATGGAGGTGCCTCTGTCTGAGGGGGAGGGCCCCGAGGATTTGGAGGGGGACACGGCCACAGGGTTCATCTGTGTCGGGGAACATGGCCGTCAGGGGTTGTACATAGGGGGGCAGAGGTGCCAGCGAGAGCCAGTTGTCAGTGGTAATGACCACCACCGCAGCACCCCGTCCCCGCAGCACCGTAGCAGTAACCGGCTCTCCAAAGAAGTGGTTGTGATGCGCAAGCTGGCCCTGACAGAGCGAAGGGATTCCTTCAAGAAACAGGAGGCTGTACAGGAAGTGTGCTTCGATGACCAGGAAGAGAAAGAGGCAACTCCGAGCCCCACAATTCCTGTCAGGCTGCCCAAAGCGTTCAAGGCCTCCTGGGTTAACTCGGCCCAGTCAGAATCCAGTCTGGAACTGGAAGGAAAAGGGTCACAGCGTACAGCAAAGCAGTTGCCCAAACCAAAAGAGAAAGAGGGGTTTTAGGGTTGTTTTTCGTTTTTTTTTTTTTTTTTTTTTTCCCCGCTTTTGACAGGGTTATTGGGGCCAAGGTAAGGTCTCACTCAGAAAAGAGACTCAAACTGATGAGGTCAATAATTTTGACTTACTACTGTATTTTTAAGTAGACAGCCTTGCGTGTGTGTCCAGACAGCTGTGACCAAACCCAGCCCCATTGCAAGAAACAACTAGAAAAAGGAGAGAAAAGCATAAATAAATGTTTTTCATTAACATATGCATCCTATAATACTGTTAACAGAGTAATAACTGACAAGCCTCGCTTACTCCCTGGTTGCTTGTCCTCTTTTGGTTCTCAGATCACTGTGGCACCTGTAACTGATGTATTTTGTAAATATTTTGTTTCGAATAAAGACACATATTTATGACTTTTTTATGCTCATTCAAATTGTTTTTGGTCAATGGAAATGCCTTGATGCTTCAGCTACTCTTAATTTCAGGAATTACATCAAATTTATACAGCCGCTGTAGTGTTTCATGGTTTTATGGGGAATTGTTTCATTAATTGGCTGCTGGGTTTCATGTGCAAATTGGACCTCTTAAGCAGGGTTGCAATGGTTGGTATTCATCATGTATCGTACTGTAGAATTTCAGATGGCTATCTGGGCTGCCTCTCACAACAATTACACATTATAATACACATATTGTGGTAGTAACCATTTGCACTGTCAGTCATTCTGATTCTAAACCTGTATACTTCTTTGACAAAACATTTTAGGTTGTAATTTTATTACAAACTGATAAATAGATCCAACCCTTAATGCCTTTTAAGTCTTGCTTTGGCACAAACCCATAGGAACCATTTAAAAACAGGTACTGTAGTTGTATTTGAAACAACAAGCTTCATAAATGGGCACCACCATTATGTGCCGTCTGTTGCATTGTTAGGTGTCAGTGTCGTCTCTCATTGGGTCTTTCTTTTTTACCAGTAACTCGAATCATAAAATGATCAACAGTGTGCACACAGGTGTGGAGATAAAGCTTTCAGACTACCTTTGGAAACACAACTATTGTCTGTTTCCTGTAACACCTAATGATCTACCTGCTTGTTTAGTCAAGTCTCCCTTGTTCTCCTTACAGTTTTAATCTTGCCAGATTGTTTGCACAAATTTTATAAGCCTCGTAACCCAGTCACAGCATCTATACTTCAGGACATTTGACACAGTGGGATTAAAAAGTTGTAGTGTATGCAGGAAACAAACTGACCCATTGTTTTTGTTTTGTTGTGTTTGGGGAAAATGTGTAAAATGAATGAATGTTTACATTTTAGTGCAAGATATGTGTACATGTGTGGATTTGTCACGATTTTTTGTTAAATTATTGTAAAAAAAAAAGAAAAAGAAAGAATGGCAGGGAATGGGAGAATCTCACCAGAAGCCCCTGATAAATAGATGAAGGAACCAGTAGAATTAGCCTCTTTTTGTATATTTTGATATGAAACCATCCCGTTGCAGTACTAAAATGCCTATGCTGTTGAAGTATATTGTATAAATGTAGTTGGACCTTATAACAGCTGTTGGTGGTGTTTTTAAGTGACCTTGTGAGAGTAGATCATTTTTATACCCTCGTGGGCTCGTTGATATAATGTCACTTGTTGGTGTCATGTGGAGCGAGCTTAAGCTCCTTTCCTGATGTCGACCTTGAAAAAAGAGCGCATGCTTTACATTCTAATGTGATATTCCCACAAAGCGAAACCTATTAGGGGAAGTATTTGAAGTTCTCGTTTGAAAATCTGGTGTTTGCTATTGAAGCAATGAGTCGACCTTTAGAGAAGAGTTATGAACATATGAAAACTGGTCGTGAACCGTGTATTGTTTTGTTTTTCTCCCTTTCGATATGGCTTTCATTATTGTGCGCTTCTTCACTGATTTTTTTTTTCCTCTAAAAGTATAAATACTTCCACTCCGTTATGTCACAGTTGTTGTTATAGTAGAAGAAAAGTGTCCCACATCCTTGTGATGTGTAGGAAAATGTGTTTGGGTTTTTTGGAAGGGTTAAGGTAATTGACACCGGGAATTCAGACAGGCAGTTTAGCACATACTAAAACTAACACTTGAAGGGTGGTTATGGATTGTGAATGAGTAGAGTTTAGAGGTTAGCAATTTCTTCTCTCATCACTTTGTGAAGGAAGTATAAACAGTACTTTTATGGGGATTTGTCTCCAGATGTGAAGTTTTTTTGTTTTGTTTTTTGCACCTCTTCCAGATATGACAGTGAGCCTAGCCCTATTTGGTTAAATCGAAGGTTTGCATTTTGTATTTCACCTCATCATAAGTCAAAGAAATCTCACCTGCAGACTGGTTTGACAGCACACAACGAAAGAACACATTTAATTCACCAGAGAACAGTTTAACAAACTCTTCTTGACAATTTTTGCCACCATACAATTAAAGGAGCAGTTTTCAAAGTATCGCTATGTAGTTATCCTTCATATAATTTCCTGTATTTTCCTTTATGTTTAAAGATGATTTGTTTTATTTTTATGGTTGCTCAATGCTCCAAAATGACAAAATTGGTCTGAATTTCCTACTTGTGGGTTTCTGGTGCAGACAAGTGTGACAGTTGTTGGTTTTTTTTGTTTTTGTTTTTAATGTCTTAACAGTGCTTGAAATAAATGAGTGATGGCGGACTATGAAGTGTAATGTGGATTGTTGCCTTATATTCCCCACATAACAGTCTGAGCTGTGACAGTTGGGGGCATTTTCATATCACATACAATTGTCATCCCTCAGTGGTTGTGGTAGTAATTGAGAAGGGGCTACTATCCATATCATTGGCTGATGAGGCTTCGTGGTAAGTATGTTTCACATACTCAGCAACTATGCACATACCCTAAAATTCTGTGGATTTTGCAGCAAGAAGAATATTATACATAGGCCTTATTATAAAAAAAAAACAACAGTAACCCTGCATGGGATTGGATAAGGTCTTATCGTTGGTATCCCATAATAAATGACAGCTCAAAATATATGTAGGGGGGGGGGGAGTAGGCCTATGGTTTATGATTTCCAGGGTCAAATTTCCATTATGGACTGCCGGCATTCGTCCGGCGATCGTCTCCTGTAGTTCGGGATCTTCCGGCTAACTTCGTGTGTTTCCGCGCTCCTCATATTAGTTCCCACGCACTCTCTTCTCCTGCGCCGTGCTGTGCTGGAAAATGGCTGTGTGGGGAACGGGGAGTCATGTACGGTAGAAGAAAGAGAGGCAGAGAGAGAAAAAGTGAAGTCGGGGCGAGGAAAAGGCTTGCAAAGAGGCTGAATGCACACGGAGAAGTTGTCGCTGACCTGATAGGGAGAACAGACCACCGACGATATCTGCTCTTCGAAATATATCACATAGTGCCGCAGCCACAAGTGAGAAGAGGCAAGAAAATATCTGCGGGTGAGTTTTTTTCCCCAAGTTATTGCACATTTCCAGTACAGCAAGGCAAAGCCACCGTAACTGGAAAATGGTGGAAGCTCCGCAAGAGTACCCAGCGCACGCAGCCCCGCGTTGTTGCCTTGTGCCCCACTTTTGGATAAAGTTTCAGAACAAGAAGCTGTGTAACCCACAGTGTAGGGACAGCATTACAAACTTAATATTAACATTTGTTCTGCTCCTCTTGCAATGCTGCCAGGGATTCTGGCTCTCCAGCGCCTGTCGACAGTTGACGTGTATCAGGTTAAAACATCCGTTGCCGTAGTTTTCCCCAAAGTGCAGGGTTGCGCTTTTTTTGTCGCCTTTCTAAAGTTCTGTATTCGTATTTTTCCTCCCAAAACACCGAGTTGTATGCGTAAAAATGATATTTAAAGACCCCCCCCCCCGTCATTAACTTTTGGTCATTTTAAACGACATAGCCGCTTTAAATCCGCTAACCTTATCGGTGGGGTTCCTCGATTGCGGAATATAGCAAAATGCTAACTATCGTGTTTATGGTGAAATACAACTATGTGGGGAGAAAAGTGCAAGTAGTCGGTGGACATCGACGTGGACTGCGCCGCAGGAGTTTAAAGCTAACTAAGCATCCACAAGCCTGTGCAGTTTACCTTTGGTCTTAGACACAGTAAATGGCTTTTGCTGATGTTTACTTTTTTTGCACCCACTTACATTTTATGCCAATAGATCATGCTTCTCTGTGTATTTGATTTACAGTCACATTTGGCAATGCACGGTGCATGATCTAAACGCAGAATGTGGAGTTGAACGCCATGTTTATAGAAGACTTTACAATGTGGAGGATTGTCTTTAGTTTGATACACTTGTATACCCAGTGCAATGTATTGTAGGTGTTAGTTTTGAGGGGGTTTGCATGCATCAGAGATGCAACGTGAGGAGTGGACTTTATGTCACTTGTGTAATAAGCCGAACCGTCCAACTGTGGCCCTCTTCTAATGGCTGAATTTAAGTATTATGTAACCAAATGTCAAAACGGCATTATACTGCTGAATGATTGTAAAATGTAGGCCTAGCTGCTAGGAAAGTCTTATTTCTACCCTTTTAAAGTCTTGAAATTTTCCAAATTGCTTTCAGTGCATGTCAAGACTCAGAGGGCTTGCACAAAAAGCATACGATTTCAAATTGCCAGCTGTCAATTTTTTGCACATGTGATGAAAAGTATACCAACTTTTAATTCTTCTTAACACTGCTAAAAACAGATTTTTTTGTTTGTGTCTAATATATGATTTCCACACCCATGATCAACTGAAATGGAGTAATTTGATAAGAAGAAGAAAAGTGCAAAATAAGCTGTAGCTGGTAAATGAAAGCATGAATGCTTCAGGTCTTAGGAACAGTCACCTCAGCACTCGACGCGTTTTGATCTTCCCCCTCGAAGAAACGTCGTGGTGACTTGTGATGCAAACGGTAGACCTCAACCCAGGATATGATGATGAGTAATATGTGCTGAAACTTGTTCTTTTCGTTTGCCACATGCTATTGCTTTCATGGTGTGCGAGAAACACGCAGATAGTGTTGTTATCACCTTTTCGACTGATGGAAGCATGTTGCTTTTTCAGGCTGTGGTTAGAATGATTCGTGGAAAAGCTCTGCTACGTAGGTGGTCTCGTGGATTAAACTGTATGGGGTTTTAAGTTTGCAAAACATAGCTTTGTTGAATCAGAATGTGGTCTGACAAAAGTTAGTTTGGCAAAAAGTAAGGCTGCACTGGTTCCAAACAAAGGCACCCTTGTGGTACAATTGACTTGCTGTTGATGTTGTGGTTTGTTTGACTTTGACACAGAATGTATTGCATCCATCCCCTGTATTCATATTCAGAGATGGTAACAGTGTTTGGCTAGACTGTAATTGACACGTGTTGTCACAAATGAGGCTGTAGGCCTATATTATTTGTTTATATTCATGTCTAAGCTGGATAATGCTATTTATCTGTACAGAGATAGATGGGACATAGTCATCATTTTGCTCATTCTTATGAGTAGTTAATATATTTTTTCCTGGGGGTGGGGTGACAAGTAGGCTTACCAGCCACTTAGCCTACTACATGCTAATGACTTCACGAAGAAGAAGGGTTTCTGTGAGCTGATAAATAAGATAACAGGTTACTGTTTGGTTGCAGGAAGCTGTTCTGACCTTACAATGTAGATATCACAAATGCAACTGACTTATAGATTAGCTGCAATGTGTTCTCATCTGTCCGGGTTGTAGTTTAAAAAAAACCTCCACCCCCATTTCTTCAGTGAGCAGTCTTGTGGCGCAGTGGACTTTCCAGATCGCTGTAGTCTTAAATGCTCCATAATTCGCTCCGCAGATCTTGCCCTGTGCCACAGTAGGCTTTTCAGTTTCATTTTAGACAGAATTCGGATGAATCACGCTGTGGTCTGAAATCGTAAAATGTCTAAGTCATGATTTCAGGGGCGAAATGTCATAAATCCCCTGGAACTCCTGTACTTTTGGCCTATCCTCTTTGCCTGTGGCGCAGTAGGTTTTCCAGTCCATGTGGACAGATGGCTGTGAGTCAGCCTGCATGTGTGGTGGCTCCAGTCTTTACCAGCAGGGTATACAGAGCCAAGATAGACGGGAATTTTAAAGCACTGTTTCCAAATCTAATCAAAGGTTCAAACTGGGACTGGGCAATATATCGATGTTACATCAAAATCATGATATGAGACTAGATTTCGTCTGGGATTTTAGATATCGTAATGTTGTGATATGACATAAGTGTTGTCTTTTCCTGGTTTTAAAGGCTGCATCGCAGTAAAGATATGTAATTTTCTACACCTACCAGACTCCAATAGCTGTTATATTATTTGCCTTTATCACTTAGTTATTGTATAGGCATTACTGATGATTATTTATCAAAAAATCTTATTGTGTAAATGTTTTGTGAATGCACCAATATTCATCCCCACAATATCAATATCAAGATATTTGGTCCAAAAATATCATGATAGTTGATTTTGCCCATAGCACCCAGCCCTAGTCCAAATTCTACATTGTGGAAGTTGCGAGAAAATATAGACAAACAACTTCTCTCTCTAACTACATCAGCGCGTGTGTTGTTGATTCTTTTTGCACATCCTGCCTCCACAAACATGGCGCTGCGTTACCATGGCTACACCCTGAGCTTTTATTTATTTATTTTGTTTTTTGTTTTGTTATCCCCCCCCCCCTTGTCTCCCCAATTGTATCCGGCAAATTACCCCACTCTTCTGAGCCGTCCCGGTCGCTGCTCCACCCCCTCTGCTGAGCCAGGGAGGGCTGCAGACTACCACATGCCTCCTCCGATACATGTGGAGCTGCCAGCCGCTTCTTTTCACCTGACAGTGAGGAGTCTCGCCAGGGGGACGTAGCAAGTGGGAGGATTAAACTATTCCCCCCAGTTCCCCCCTCCTCCCTGAACAGGCGCCCTGACCGACCAGAGGAGGCGCTAGTGCAGCGACCAGGACACATACCCACATCCGGCTTCCCACCCGCAGACACAGCCAATTGTGTCTGTAGGGACGCTCGACCAAGCTGGAGATAACACGGGGGTTTGAATTGGCGATCCCCGTGTTGGTAGGCAACGGAATAGTCCGTTACGCTACCCGGATGCCAACACAATACAAACAATAGGCAATGGTTAATTATGTCCATAAGTCATTCTAGTGTTAAGTGTCCACTACAACGTCATATTTTTATTCACCTTAATGAAAGTTGTATAAAAAACAGGACACTAAGACTCAAGTCTGTATGTTTGCAAGCTTTAATATGATGTGTCGTCATACAAAAAGAACACTGTCATTTTCTAGCCTAGTCCAAAGAGACATAGAGCTGTGTGTAGGTTGTAATTACACTTAGGCTATCCATTTAAGCAAAGCAAATCAGTTAAAACACTATGGCTGTTTCACTCCTCAAGTCTTCAGCGGTTTTTACTTCCTCAGATATCACATACCGTACATCCTTGGAGAATCAGAATCAGAAATGTGATGATATCTGGAGCAGATTTGCGAAGGCAAGTCTTTCCGTCGATTCTTGGAAGATAAGGAGTAAGAAAATTCTAATTCACATAATTAACACTGACCTACATAGAAGTAATGGTTTATGCGTTTCCAAAATACCAAGATTTATAGGATTGTAAAGTGAATTGTACTTAAGAGTGAAAAACGAGGTAGAGCACACCCTCAGGTCTAGACTCAAAACTTGTTCACCTGCATTAGTAGATGATAGCAGTTTGATAGATGGAGAGTTTAGTTAAACGTCAACGTCGGCTTGGGTGGCAGATAATACTGTATATAGCAAAGTAATAGGCCATGATTAGAAGCTATGTTCTGCAGTGATTTTTTAAAACTGCTCAGGCATTGTTAGGAACATTTTAAGACATTTAGCATTTTGCAAAAGCAAGATAAAGTTTTCATTAAACAGCAGTATCACAATGTTGTGTTAAAGTGAAATATAATGCCATTTTTTCACTTAAGCTCTGTCTGAAAAAAAAGTGATTGCTAAGTGACGCGTACTTTATGTATAATTGGCATCAGTGGATTTTTTATATATATATATATATATATATATATATATATATATATATATATATATATATATATATATTTTGAATCACTCCTGAATTGTCAGAAGTGTGCAATTATTGCATATTTTACATTATCTTTGAATGTGACTCAGCCAGTCAGGACTGTGGACCTGAACAATCACTGAGCTAATTTTTCCACATATTTGGTATATGGCACGCAGCGTTTTGAGTACCACTGCCACATTTGTCCCCTAATACTACTACTACTGCAAACACTTGTTTCAGAAACCGTTAAATAGTTCACTGTGCAACTGGAACAGGAGTCCCACTTGTCCATGTTAGATCGAGACTGTTTTGTGTTACATTATGTTGGTTAAAACAATCTTGCACTCAGCAATAAGGCCTAGTGTTTTACAGAATTCATGTGTACTCAGAAAGTGTTTTAAGTGTACTATGTAGGTGTTGGCCTGTTTAAAATTCAGGTGTGCTGAAACAAAGCAATGAAAGGGGGGGGTTGCGCAAAGCCATATTAATCACGCTGTAGGTGGTTCATAGCCTATACCATGTTGAACTCTATTAAACAATTAAATCAGATTACATTATGAAATACAATAGAACATAATTTTATTGCTAAGGAGAAGTGATGATTTAACTTTTGCTTACAGTATAGGAAACTTGTGCTAAACATACAGCCAACACGGAAAGGCCAAAATCAAATTAACAAAACAATCCAATAAAACATTTTTGTTGGTAGCAGTAACAGAAACTCGGCTCATTACTACGTGCTAGTTATGGTCCGTATAACTGGAATTGTGTAATAGGAGACCTATTTGCCATTTTGCATTATGGAAAGTGGTGTTATAATGAATGGGTCAGCCCTATACTGGCTGACTAAGCACATCAAGAATCATTTGAAGTCTGCAGCCGAGAGGGTAAAATCTAGATGCCATTTTGAGTTTAATTCCGGTCCAGCTATTTTTCATGCTTCATAAAGATGGCTGGGTCTAGAAAGTCAATAACGAATATGATTAGGAACCTTGTCATAGACATGGCTGACAGTTTGAGCTAGGCCTGGAAAATCTTGTTATAATAGTTTCTGTAATAGTAGTGGTCCTACTCATATGATTATAAATGACTAGATTACCTTGCAGTGTATTGAATTGTGGATGTATAAACGTGATTTAAAGTAATTTACAATGAATTGAAGCCTCGGTAGTTGTGTTAAGTCTTTAGTATGGGATGTTTCCTTGTTTTGTAAGGCTAGAGTAAGATGTGCAGTCACAAGATCAAAGAAAGCCAATATTCCTGATTTCGTTAAACAGTAACAAATGTTTCCTGTCTCCTTTTTATTTTTATTTAATTGTTTTCACTTGAGCGACACTTCTTTTTTGGTCTGCATGCACTTGGAATTGTTCATTTTTCTGTTACATTTCCCTATCATTCTCCCTCAGTGAATTAATTTCATACAACCATAAACCTCAAAGATGATAAACAAATGTTTTAGGATGCTAGAATGAGAAAAGCCAAATGTGTGGGGGGAAAAAGGTGGAGTTGTTTGGGTCAGACGCTTGATCACTGCCTAGATACATTTTCTAATATTAGAACATTTCCTTGATTTGCCCGGCTTCTCCGGTGACTCGGGAGCACATGGCCAGAGTGGCAGCCAATAAGACTGCAGGATTAGTTTCCCTCTCTCTAGCAACAGTGAGTTACTTGCTGCCTATTCATTAAATATTTTCCTGTGGTCTCCCTCAGCCATTCGGACTCCGCTGATAGCAAAGTGCGCCGTCTCTCTCTCTCTCCCTCTCCCTCTCGCTCACTCTCTGTCTCTGTCTCTCTTGCTCTCTCTCTCTCTCACTATCTTGTTTTTCCCCCCTCTCTTGCTCACTTCTCAGACTGAATTAAAGAGAGAAAAAAGTCTTAAAAGAAAGGATGGATCCAGTGATGGAGAGCTTGCCAGCTGCTGCTGCTGCTGCCCGGATTTGTGGGCTCCTCCAACACTCTCAGACCAGGACTGTAACTGAGATGATTATCCTTTCAACTCGTATTAGTTGCAGCACTTTTTCTGCTTTGGGACTGGCTAATGAAATGGGACGACCGAATTCAAATGCAGGTCGCACACTTCGACTTTTTCACCACGTTTTCGTGTTGTTTTTTCCTTCTTTTCACCAGCAACGTTGTGAATATAAACAAATAAAAAGCAAGTGGCAAGTGGAAAAACAACTGGACTTTTTTTGCTGTGTGAGGACAGGGGGTGGTGTCATTTGGAGGCAGGACTCTGTGTGTGTGTGTATGTGCGCACATGCGTGCGTGTGCGTGCGCGTGGTGTGTTTGCGGGGGGGGGGTGAAGAGCAGGTGGAGAGAGGGAGGGACGGTGAGCGTTGGGGATTTGCGTGTGTGTGTGTGTGTGTGTCTGTGGGGGGGTTATGGTGGTGTGAGGATTGCGGGCTGTGGTTGGGTATGCCAGTGCCACGTGTCTAGCCTGGCACCTCTCGCTTCTCGACTCGGAGGATGTTGGACCGAGAGTCTGGCTGAGCCTGTCCGGCTTCTTTCTGAACCGAAAGTGGGGTGAGTGTTGTGCTCTGCTGTGTCCTGTTTATCATGATACCTCTTCGTTTTTTCTTTTTTTTTTTTAACCAAACAACGACATTCTAACTCACCAAGGTTCGCAGTGAATGTTTGCTCGCTTTTTCGTGGGAAGAGAGAAGATGGTTTTGCTAAGGTTTGAATGCATGCACCCCCACAGTTTAAAGATGCGCCATTGAGGTTTATTTTTGATTTCTTTACGATTGTTCAGTTTTATTTTTGCACCAGGAATGCATAACTGAAAACATGCTCCATCGATAAACATATTTGCAACGATCGCACAACATTGGGCCTCACAAACCAGGCCTGTGGATTTTTTTGATTTGGATGTTTCGAGAGATGCCCCTAAAACCCCTTATTCATGACACAGAAGACCAACACTTCCATCCACTTTTCTATCGCACCTTCCCTCCCGGTCTTTCATTGCTCAATGTCATTTCTTCATCCAATACAGAGAGGTTACCAGAATCATTGTCCTTGGTTACTCCATAGACCACACTGAATGTCTCTTCCTCCCTCTCGCTCACTTTCACCCTGTCTTTTCTTCCTTCCTCTCTCAGCATAGATGCCATTTCGAAGTTGAACTTGCTACCTTTTCTATTTTGTTGCTTCACTCTTTTCGCAGAAGTCGCAGAAGGTAAATGTAGAGGGCAGAAAATGAAAGTATATCAATATCTTTATTTTTCTGTTGGGCCAATATTTCAGTGTTTTGACAGTTCCAAACGAGATATTTTTCAAATGTTTCTTAAATTAGGTTGAACTAATTGAGAAACCTCCTTATGACAGTGTAAAATACTCTCTGAAATGGTTATATTACCATCAGTGTGGTGCAGGAATAATTTTGGCGCTTAATATTTGGCTCATACTTGATGTTTTATTGAGCTTGGCAATTATCTGTACACTAAATGTCAGAGAATATTCCAGTAGGAGTCCATGGGTGACCTTTACCGTGAAAAACCAATATAATTGTTCGCAACCATTGTGATTTACTGAATGCAAAAGGTTTTCCTTGCTAAGGAGTTTTGTGACATTATTCCCGGCTTTCGTTATGTGATTGTCCGATCGGTTTTTGCATGAAATAGTTTTTTATCTGATAAAACTACTTTTAGAGAATGCCTTTTTTTTGTCGTTTGTGTGAATTGTTGCAATGGGTTTTGCATGGAACAAAATTATGGATGCTCTACATATGGATCTTTGTTTTCTTTGCATACTTATCCTGCAAACACATTTTCAAATGACGCTTTTTGCATGAAATTGTTTGTGATACTGATAATCGCAGAGCGCGTTGGCTTGAGTTTAAGTAACATTCATTTCAATATGAAAGTTCCTGCTCCTTTGGAAACAGTGATGTGTCAGTTAAGGCTGTGAGTGTGTGAATGTAGAGTGGAGGGAATGGAAGCTCCCGTCCAGGGACCCAGTCTGCTGTTGGTTATGACGCAGCAGCATCATCCGATCCCTCCATCCCAACCAAAGACTGCACAAATGCATGGAGCTGCCGCAGTTCGCCATTTTCATGCTCCTCTTTTAAGCTTCGGTCACATAGACGGGCGCCGCTTTGCTCATGGCTCTACGTCGAATACTTGAGTTCATTTTAACAATACTAATCATTTTTTAAGGATTCCAGATTGTAATATTTGTAATTTTTTTGGGCTTATTTTTATTTAGTTTTTTTATTTCTTCCTTTTTTGGCTCCGTGTCTTGCAGGTTGGTTATAATCGATGTCCTGAACATGTGGGAGCCCGAAACAGCTGAAGAGGAATAAAGACCTTCCCACCCTACCACTCGTTCTCCAATCAGACTACTTGGTTTCTCTGGGCAGAGCCAACGACACTTGGTCCTCAGCTGGCTAGTGTTCTAGACAGCACAGAAGAGTGTTCTAGAAGGCTGCTCCAACAGCACCAAGCCAGCAGGTTTTTGCCACTTGAGAGAGCATGTTGCCAACGTTCTCCTTGTGCTCCATCATTTGGCTCAACCGGGGTATCAAGCTGAGGAAAGTGCTCCAGTCCACCAACACCGGTCAGGTCTGAGACGGCAGGCATAATCACAGCAGCACCCTACCTTATCTTCTTTTGGAAATGCTTCTAAGCTTTGGGTGACTCCCCTCCCTCCCCCCCTCCCCGCTCAAGCCACCATACCCCCACCACTACTCGCCCAGAATAAAACCAGCACTCTTTTTGGTCTTCTGGGTGAATTTCTATACAGCCCTCCCCTGCTACTGCATTAGAACCTGCGGTCCGCCATCTTACCCCAGCTTCGGTGGACATTTTGTTTTGGGTTTTTTTGCCTTCCATTTAAGATGGCGGCCGAGGGTTTCCAGTACCGTGCCCTCTATGTGTTCACCAAGGACCAAGAAGAGGACTTGGATCTGCTTCCTGGGGATCTCCTGACAGTCAGCAAGGCCTCTTTGCTCTCCATGGAGAACTACCAGGAGGGGTGTGTGGAGCAGCCTGAGCATTTGGGCTGGCTCCTGGGTTACAACGAGCGAACCAAGCAGCGAGGGGACTTTCCAGGGACATACGTTGAGTATGTAGGGCCTGTTAAGATGGTGCTCCCATCAAGTCAACCAAGGTCCCATCGACCCCTCCCTGCAGCCCCCAGAGCAGATCTGTCTCAAGGTAAGGGACTTTACTTCGACAAAATTAGGGCACCGTTTTACTTGTATAACAAAGCGGTTGCTCATCTCACAATTATCTTCCGTATTCAACACTGGCATCCCCACACAATGATGTTGCAATATTAGTTCTGGGATTCAATTTGTCTTTTAGAGAGGAGGCTATAGTCAGCATACGTGTTTCTCTCTCATTATAAGAAAAATCAATGAAAATGAAAAGCCAAAGCTTTTAAATTTGGGTTTTTTTTGTTTTTTTGTTTTTTGTTTTGTGAACTTGGTTTTCCATGTAATATGTCACATTAAATTATGCTTCACTTGAAAGCAGAATAATTTATTCAACTTCACACCAATTTTTCTGCTTTTACACTGAGTAACACAATAGAAATGACATATGACAATGTCATTACATATTTTAACACATTTGTAAATGTAAAAAAAAAAATTATATTGCTTGCAACCATCGTGTTACGGCACCAGGCTATGAGAGGGCTCACCAGTAGGGTTGTGCACATGCTGCAGGTGGACGTCGAGGGCAAATATAGCATATGATAAGCTAACAATTGCTAGCGGTTTCTTAATGCAGCTTCTCAACAGATCATATTCCATCTCAGCCAATCTAGAAATGCATAAGAGAACAATCTTCAAAAGCAAAAAAATTAATATTGCTGTGGAATTTTTACATGGGACCGAAACAGGGTTGGATGTGGAATCCCTCATTCGGGGAAGAAATATATGCCATGCTTTGGAGGTCTATACATCAAGCAAAAAAGTGATGCAGAGTCATATAATGTCCTGTTCTACATTTCACCTTCACACCTTTGTTAATGACAGTCTAGTCTGCTGAGGGTGGGCAGCTGTGAGTCTCCTCCGGTACCACGGTGCCCACACAGGTCAGTCTAACTGGAAGGGTCACAATCCAAGCTGTGGACAGAGCAACTGATCCACACCACTGTTAGTTAAAAAAAAAAAGGATATCATAACAATATTAAGAAAAAGCAAGATGAAAAGAAATATTTAATTCAGCATATTTCTTAATGTTACTTTGATAATCTAGACAGACTGGTGTCTGTAGCTTCTTTAAATATGTTCTGTTGTTAATTTTAGTGTCTCTTTTGTCTCCCTCCCATTAATGTCTGACCTAATATATTTCTTGTTGATATGTAAAGATAATATATCATTATGGTGACTAATTTCTTAAAGGCTATTTTTTTCATTAATTTTTCTCTCTCCACTGTAGCCCTATCTCTCGTTGATGATGTAATCTAGCAAGTTTTAGTGACTTTAGGACAGCCTATATGTATTTTCCTGACAGAAGTATTTTGCAACACTTCTGCTACTATTTAATGAAAATTGCCATTATGTCTCATGGCTATTGAGAATATATAGAATAAGTACCAGAAAGTTAAATCAGTTCATCTGGACACAACATTAATTGGGAGAAACATTTCATCACTCATCTAAATTACCTCTTCAGTCTCAACTGACTGCAGGTTGACCAAGTGTCCCTTATAAACAATACAGTGGCATAAGGGTAGGGATACCTGCAGTCAGCTGAGACCGGAGAAGTCACTTAAATTAATGATGAAACATTTCTCCCAATACACGTTGTATTCCAGATGAACTAATTCAACTTTCTGATATTTCCTTACCTGGATTATTGAGCATGCATCAAGACATATATAGAATAAGGTTGCACATCCACCGCAGAGACCTTTTTCAAAGAAACGTCATTAAAGCTAGTGCTTGAGTGCCTGGATATCGCTGTGTGTGAAAAGCAAGTGTTGAGTGCAGCGAGGGGATGCTCAGTAGTTGTTAACTTGCAATCAGATAAATTTCATGACCAAAAAAAAAAAACCACTCCTGCTTCATAATGTGATAGCATGCATATAAAATATCAAACATATGGATTTTATGTTATCAACACTAGTGATTAATTTTTCTAAGTTTTTCTTTTCTCATTTCTGCTTTGACAAAGTAGACCTTGCTTTCATTTCTTCTCTATTCCCACCTCTCCTTAATTCTTATTGGTTGGTAGAACTAGAAACGACATTGATGAGCACCGCTCTTAGCAATTGTTCCAACTCTTGAAAGAGCTCCATAATAACAATAACAATATTGCTACTACTACTAGTGTTCGTTTGGAAATAAACATTACTATTATATTGTATAATCCATGTTCTCATCTCAAAAAAACACTTCTCAAATGCAACAAAACACGTCTTTGGGTAAAACCACATCACTTTGGTGATATGTTTGGGGTGACGAAGCAGATTTGTTGCATGTGTAGAAAATGTATATACATCCAGTTGCCAACTCTTGGAAGGTCTTGTTGAGCTCTGCTTCTAGTTAGCTTTCTTAGGAGATCTTTCACATTTGGCAGTGACTGCAGAATGACCCCCTTAATCTATACTTAAAATGCGTCATAAGCCTTACCTCTTTGGAAACACAGCTAAACAAATTCTCACTGCTGAATAATAAAGGGCTAATCCACTTACTGACTGGACTCTGCTGTCCAGGTCTCTCGTTCATTCTGTCTTTCTGTATGCATTATATACACCTTGCAGTAACATATTTCCTTCACCCAAATTGCATCTGAAGAGGGTTTATCCGCACAAAAATGCATGCCTCTCCTGCAGCAAGTGTGCTCTTTACCCTCCATTCAACCCTATTGCATTGTGACAGGAAAAGTGAGAGAACGGGAATGTCATGGAGCTGCAGGTGCTATGTCCAACTGTAACACCGCGTGCTCACTTTTCATAAAAGCATATCTGCTCACCAGAGAGTTTAAACAGTTTTGATACTGAAAGTTAAACGAACTCCCTAATACAGGTGTTCTTGCAAGTGGGCTTATTGCCTTTGGTTTGAAACAAAAGCCCTAACTTTATCTATTAGGAAAAATTAATCCAGTGCTTAGGAAGCACAGTATTACATTTTTCTCGAAGAGATAAGCGTTCTGTTTTTGTACCTCTCTGCACTGCCATGGCTTTGGGAACATAGGCATGATTGTTATTAATTCATAATGATCAGAGTTTTCTTTTAACAGCATGAGCTTCCAAGTCAAACACACGCTTGGCATGGGTAAGCCAACCAAAGCAAGCCCTGCTTTAAACTAAGACCTTGATTAGTTGCCAAAGTTCCTCTACACTTCCAAGATTTCCCTCATTTTCTCTTCATTTGCTGTCCCTCACTTTCCGCTTCAACTATCTAACTTATTGCTTCCTTGTACGAAAGCCAAAGCTCTAAGTTCCTCGGGCCAATATGAATAAATAAAAAAATGATATATCATGCCTCTTATATGATTTGTACAGGGATGAAACTGAACATTCCTCCCTTGTCAAAAGCCATATCCTCTATAGTTCCCGCCTCTTTTATGACTGATGGGCCGAGTACCACTCTGAGCACGTAGGCTGTGAACTCTGCTTTACCTCTGGTCATGGCGATTGACTATTCATCGTGTACAACAAAGCACACTGTGGGCCTCATTCAATTTCATGAGTTTCAGTTCATTTCTCACTAGTTTCGGTAGGAGGTCTTCAGATGCAACAAAAAAGGTGGTTGAAGTACTTCCACAGAACTCATGCGGCTTTGAGTAGCATTATTAAATTGGATTTCTCAGCACCGGATTGGGAAGACCTAGCTTTCTCACCACTGGTGACAAGTGAGGGGGCCTGTAGGATCTTCAGTTACAGACCGTGAAACAAACCAGTGGGGCAGAATCCTGTTCATCATCATGAGCTGGATAGAAAAGGGCAGAAGTAGAAAGTGAAGTTCAGGGAGAGAGGAGAGTAGGGAGAGGCTGTTTGACAACTGAGGAAAAGTTTGGCCGATCACCAAAACTGTGTCGTAGATTAGAAATAGGTTGGGTCAGAGTTCGAAAATATCATCTTCATTTGCTTAAATTAATTAAAATCTTATTGGTTGTGTGAATAAAGCATTTGTCAGCAATGCTCACTTATTAATCACAGATTGTAACATTAGGAACTGGAGGACAGCATCGTGGTTTAGGGATGTTGGCCAGGATTAGATTTTTGTATCCTCCAATGTCCTTGCCACTAACATCAGGCTGAACTTTAAAAAAGTAACATTGACTGAAAAAGATTCAATATTGATTTATTAATATAACTCAGTGCATTTATTTTATGACACACAACATTTAGCATTCAGAAGATGTCTGTTCAGTTTCTGTCTTCACCTCGAATAACATCTAAGTGAGCAAACACAATCCTGCTCTTTAAATATAGTTAATGAGATATTTTACACTAGTAGCACATGAAAGTGCAGTACAGCCGATTGCTTGGTGGCCAATTGATGCAAATGGCTAAATGTTCTGCTTATGAAGTTGCATTGAAAAGGAAGGACACTAGGCATGTCCCGATTAAAAAATTGGTATTCACTGATACCAATTCCCGATCAATATTTTCCTGCACTGTACAGCTGCACAGTGCACACTTGGAGTAAATTAAAGTTAGTAAAAACCAATCCAGATATGCTTGACAATCAATATCTCTGCATAAAGAAAAAAAAGTATCACAGTTGTCCATTTATGGTTTTCATAGAGTTTTTTTTACACCAAAATAACGTGGTCAACAAACTATAAAAATAGTATTGAATATAATAGCTCTCGCAAATATAAAAACACTGACCAAAAAGAAAGGACAATCCAAAGAGTAACTTATGAACTTTTTGTTTTCCTTCAAATAATTTCTTTTTAAGTGCCTTATCATATTTAGTCATGTTGAAAGTTGAGAGTTGCTCAGTTACTACTGCCTTGTGAAACACTGGCATTGCAGACATTACAAGTGGTTGTTGGATTGCCTTTATTGTCCATTGTAAAGAAGTCCCACCCCACGGAAGCTTTAGCCGCTTGTTGCTGACTTTTTAAAACACGTGCCTCACTGCTGCAAGTTGTGGATAACATCAGTTTACGATACCTAGATGCAGTGCAATGGGGCGTTTACGACACATAAATGACAGCTGGCGTCGACAGAGTGAAAGGAAGTGAAGGATCAGAATTTGATAGGGTTTAATATAGCTGACACCGATCAGTTAAAATAAGCCTTGATCGGCTCTGATACCAATTTCTTGGATGGGATCAGGACATCTTGAATTATGACCACCAGTCTTGCATTTAGTGTGAATATCTGCAAGTAAAGATTGATGGCTCCCTGTGCATCCCTATACTCAACTCTAACCAGAGCGAGGAGCTTAGTACTATAACTAACCCCGTCTGCTGATATACAGCATATTACACATGTATGCTACATGTAGACTTTGTATGAGTCTCAGTGACATGTGCAAAGAAATGAATTCCTTATTACTCTGTCTAAAATGACAAAACTTTTCAAATTCCATCTGTATCACAGTTTATAAATTCAATTTATTTCTACTAATTTCTACTTGGCTCATAGGTTTTGAGATTATCTAGTTGTTTCAGACACCACTGGATCCAACACAGTAATGTTTGCTGCAAAAACTGTTTTGGGTGACAAGCTTTGTGGCTTAGCTGTGACTTGGATTGGTAACAGCAGTTATATTTTGACAATCAGACCCAGTTGTGAGTTAAAATCAGGCCCATCCACACAACACCAAGATGAAGTGCTCCTTAACTTGTGGCGCAGCAGAAATTACTCCACACACCCAGGGAGTCTGTCTGTCTGTCTATCTGTCCCTCTCCCCCTCCCCCCTCCCTCCCTGCCTGTCTCGCTTTCCTCTCCCTGGCCTCACTTTTACTGCCTGCTGAAGTGAACCATGGCTTGGCATTTTTGCAAACTCCTCCCTCTCTCACTTGCTCTCTCCCTCTCTCGGTTTCTTCTCTCTCCCTCCCTCTCGTGCTCTCCCCCCCCCCCTCTCTCTCTCTCTCTCACTCCCTTCTTGCTGCCTCCCTCCCTGATTCACATACATGTCTGATACTGTCTCGGGGCAGCTATAAACCATGTAGCGGGGCCAGTTCTCAGAAAGGAGAGGCCTCCTCTCACTCTCTCTGCTCCACTCCCTGCTCCTTACCAGGAAAACACTTTCAAAGAACCCATGGAGGGGGCTGGAGAGGGGTGGGGAGTAAAAAATGAGAAAGATTTGGAGAGAGTGAACAGGAGATGTGGGGCTACAGTTTAAGTCTCGGCCACCCTAGCCAAATGCAAATATAGCAACCAGCTGT
Organism: Lampris incognitus; assembly: GCF_029633865.1. Taxonomy (NCBI): domain Eukaryota; kingdom Metazoa; phylum Chordata; class Actinopteri; order Lampriformes; family Lampridae; genus Lampris; species Lampris incognitus. The sequence continues at coordinate 25,558,980 of NC_079224.1, forward strand.
ATTTGGTTTCTGTTAATACTGTTGCATTATTCTCTTCGAGTTCAGTAAATTTAGCATGTTACAGTTTTGCTGGAATAAAGAGGTGGTTTTTTTTTTGTCTCACTACAGTGTTAAAGCAAAGAGGTCCAAGGTATATATTGATAATATACAATTTGACAATAAGCAAGTGTTTTGACATTTGGCATCCAGAGCAATTAGTCCTGGGCATTTCATTATGCCCAGGACTAATTGTCAAGATGATAAGAATTTTTCATTTATTCGCAACATATCCCTTGTAAACCATTTATAAAGCATTCCGGGCAAGAGAGAGGAAGTATCGCACTCCTTCACTAACTTGCTAGTTTAGTCCTCTACAGAGAAGCTTGTAATTAAATGCTAGGATGAAGGTTTATACAACTGAAAATATAACAAGCAATACAACCACTCCCTTAGCATATTTATAATGGGAATCATCCATAAATTGAATTTCGGCAGAATATCATTTATGTCAAACATATTTCAGTTGACACCTGTTTTCACTGTTAGGCAGCAACTAATTCTTGTTTAGTGTCCTCTAATGCAAGGCCCAGTCTTCTATAGATATCCCTTGTGATTGAGAGTCCTGCAAGGACACAACCCTACATGTGTGACTTTGAAGCACGTTTTGACAGAGGAGCGATCAGTTTGCCCTGTAATGATGCCCTGCCAACCTACATGCTTTGGATGCACAGAACACATGGTGCCATAAAATGTGACCAGCAACATAAAGGGTGGCACACACCACACGTGAGCCTTACAGCTGAACAATTGGAATAATACAAGTAGTCAACAGTATGATTAAAACCTCTTTAGGCTGATACTTTGTTTCATCATATTTTTTTTAATATTTTTTTTTTTCTTCTAAAATTCATGTTGGAATTTTGGGAAGAAATGAGAAAGTGGGGGGGGGGAAGTGGGGACAGAAAGTGCGGTTCGAATCCCCATGTCACCTCCGGCTTGGTTGGGCGTCCTACAGGACACAATTGGCCACATCTGCGGGTGGGAAGCCGGATGTGGGTGTGTGTCTTGGTCGCTGCACTAGTGCCTGCTCTGGTCAGTTGGGGCGCTTGTTCAGGAGGGAGGGGGAACTAGGGGGAATAGTGTGGTCCTCCCGAGCACTACGTCCCCCTGGTGAAACTCCTCACTGGCAGGTGAAAAGAAGCGGCTGGCGACTCCAGATGTATCGGAGGAGGCATGTGGTAGTCTGCAGCCCTCCCGGGATTGGCAGAGGGGGTGGAACAGCGACTGGGGCAACTCGGAAGAGTGGGGTAATTGGTCGGATACAACTGGAGAGAAAAGGGGGGATCCCCCCCCCAAAAAAAGAAATTTGATCAGGGAGCTCTTCAGTTTATTCCAACCAAATATTAATCCAATACTGTATATGGGATAGTCTGTTACTCCTGTCAGGAAAATTTAGTAATATTCAAATATTGTTTGAGAAAACGTTTGGGGAAAATTTTTAGTCAACCTACAAGTATTTTGTGGTTCATCTGTTTTGTAATGTCAAGATATATATGTTACGTCAAGAAAAGTGATCCAAAAATTTGTGTTCTCACCCTGCTTAAAGTGTAGTGTTGCAGTTGGTCCATGCAAGCAACATCTGTAGTATTTACTGTGGTTAGTGATGCCACTAAAATCCTGCAGCCTGTATCTAAGTCACGACAAAACTGAGCTTAGTGACACTGAATTAGACTCTTAAAGGGATGATGTGAAAACTCTCACCATTGTTAAGCACATGTTATTCAAACACAACATCTCAAACATTTTCCTGTATGCCCAGCCCCCCAAAGTAGAGACTCTTCAGATCCCAAATCCCTATTTAATAAGGTTTAAAAGTTCAGTGGAACCCCATATTTGGCCTGTCTGCATTGTCAGTTTGCCATGAGCACATGAAGCCATAAAACTGGAAATATATCATGTATCCTCCAAGGGGAGTGAAGCTGGCAGTATACTTGTTCTGAAAATGAAATTTGGCTGGTTTGTAAGGGCTAAAAAACATGTTTGCAAAGCAAAAAAGGTGCCGTATTGACTGGCAGCCATTGTGTTCACAGGCTTGCTGGCAAGGCAAGCCAAGTTCTTTGCACAACAGCCACCAATGCGTAATTATCTGCAGGCAGCCTAACATGTCTAATACCTGGTTGTGTTGCACTGTGGGAAAGCCTCTCCACGTCTCTTTCAGGTTCATTTGCCTTGCTTTAAATTTCCCATGCTAGCACCTTGTTGTCCAGCTAGCTGAACCTAGATAAAGCATGCAAGATATAAAACGGCTTATGAGACCTTCTCAGAGATGCAAGCTTGCCACCTTTTGATAAAAGTAAATCTTGGAAGAGCCCATGAGAAACTGCCTGGGGATCACAGTAACTTTAATGTTTATGTGCCCCATTGGTGTGGCGTGTCAGAAAATGAACCTTATGGAGTTGTAGCAAGTATAAACACATGGAGCCTCAATTTTAGATCATTGTGGGTCTGCAACAAGTGTAATGGCTCCTGCATTAACAGAAAACGTAAGCTTGCATTGTATAAAATAACAGAGAAATGCTGCTGGATCCACTGTAAGGGCCCCTGGATCCAGTTTGGCTTTGGGGGAGTTGTTTAGATTTCCTATCATGTCTCACATGTGACTTTTGGCTAAGGCAAATCACAATGTATGGCTTAAAGGGTGCAGTTACAGGGTGAGAGAGCTATTTTTTTTATGATAACAGCAGGGAGTTTTAGATAAATGAAGTTCTGTGCAGCGCATTGAAATTAATGTAAAATTTACAGTATGCATTCTATTCTCATCTAGTGTAGTCTGGTTTAATTCAGTTTAAACTAATCAAATCTATATTTGGATGTAATGTGAACACTTAGAAGTCTGGTACTTACAGAGAATTAGTTTGACAATTTTGTAATTCCTAATTCTGCGGATAGAATAACTTTACTTCTGAACTGGTGCAGTAGAGAGAGAATGCGGAGGGGTGGAGACATCTTGCATAATGAAAAGTACATACAGAAGCAAATATTTTGCTCATCATAGTTTTTTCTCATACAATCTACGTTTACCAGGCTGATAGCTGATATGATTGAGTTAGCCGATCCAAACCTGCAAGGACTGGATCTGCAGCATTCATCTGACTGTTGATCCTGAAACGGTCTGAACACACATCACATTGCGGGCGTTTTACCAGTGTTGCTGCAGATGGCTCAGTCTGGCCTGTTTTCTACAATTACTTAATCAAGGCTTTTCTCGGGGGTTATTAAAAAGCCCATCTGAACATTTTTCTTCAAATCTCTTTGAAAACATAGATAAGGCCCTCATATAGGACCTCAAGTGTACCAGGACTCAGTTTTCAAAATGCGAGTGAAAGACTACTCTCTTTCAACTTTTCTCTCTATCTTTTAAATTCTTTTTTTTTTCTTTCCCCTCATCTGTCTTTCTCTCAGTGGTTGGGTCCCAGGGCATGTCAAGTCATAAAACTTTCTGCCAGCATGCATACTGCCAAGGAGGTGGTTCTAATTGACTAATGATGAATGCTGTTACCTCTCGCTCTCTCGCTCTCTCTTGCTCTCTATCTCCTTCTCTCTCTGCCTCTCTCTCTCTCCACCTCTCTCTCCCCCCTCTCTCTCTCTCTCCCCTCTCTCTCTCCCCTCTCCTTTCCAAAAACCTCCAGGGCCTCTGCTACTTTCGAAGAAAAAGAAGAAATAATGAACTCTTTTCCAAAGCTTTCCCAAGTTATTTTTCTTTTTTGGAAACAAAAGAGAAATGACTGAGTGTATGTGTTTGTGTGTGAGACAAATTTCTTTCCCCTTGAGACAATTGCAACCACACACACACACACACACACACACACACACACACACACACACACACACACACACATCTACTAAACCACCAAAATACATTTGTTTGGTGATTTTATAGCCTATTATTTTGCTTATTTCTCTGTTTCGTATAATTTCACATTTTCATTGGCTTTGGCCCACCCAACCGTAGCTTTGTATGAGTTCCATGACGGCTGCCTCTGGCTCAGCTGGACCAAATAAGAATTATATTGTGTTCTCTGAAGCAATAACTTTTGTTTTATGCACACCCGTCTATGCCGCGTTATCTGTAATCATGACAATCCAGTCTTCATTAGACATGCTGTGTTCATCGTCACAAGGATTTCCTTGTAAGAAATCAAAATGTTGAAAATGAAAACAGTAACATGATAAGATGAAGTTAGACAAATCTCTCCTTTATAGCATTTTCATATCAGTGCATATAGTGATTGCAGGGAAATGTTCAAACTCTACTGCCTGTGGTTTTAGACTGCGATCGTGTACATGCCTGTATGTGTATGTGAACTGCACTGCACACCCAAGGGAGAGATTGAGATAGGAGAAGGGGGAGGGGCCAAAATGGCCAGGGGGATGAGCAAGAGAGTGAGAGAGAGAGTGAGATTTCATGTTTAACTGGTAGGCATGGAGAGAGTTAGAGAGTGAAAGAAAGAAAAAACATAAAAACGAATGCAGGGGAGCAAAGGACACAGAAAATAAATGGGAGAGGAAAAAAAGAGAGACGGGCAGAGAAAGCAAGAGAAGGAATGCAAGGGAGCAAAGGACAGAGAGAGAAAGAGAGAGAGAGGGAAAGATACAGAGTTAGAGTGAGTGAGAGGGAGGGAGTGGGAGATGGAGCAATTCAGAGAAAAAGCAAGAACCAAGAGCGAGTGAGAAAGAGAGAGAGGAGGGGGTGGGGGAGGGGGGTGGTGGAATGTGCTGACGCTGTGTTTCTTGTCTGAACTCCCCAAATTAATAATCAGCAGTGGTTTAGCTGAGCTGTGCCAGGAGCAGAAGCCTACTGCCAAGCCCCAGCCCGGCCAGGCCACGGCCCTCCCTGCTCCCAGCCCCCTTCAGCTCCCAGCCCCGCGCTGGGGCCAAACAGGAGGTGCTGCCTGGCCTGCCCCGGCCCGGCCTGGCCTGGCTTTGGCACACTGCCATGGTGCTTTTGCTTGTTCAGGAGTTTTGATTAAATCCTTTATTGTGCTCCACTCATGCAAAGAGCCGAGGCGAAGCGCCGAGCAGGCCGGACCAGTAGGGAGGAGAGAAAGAGAGAGGGGTGAAAAGAAAAGGGGGAAAAGAGAGGGAGGGGAGAGAGGGAAATGGGATCTCGCCCCCCCCAGCTTTCTGTTTTTCTCTGATGTTTGATTTAGTCCATGGGGAACTGTGAAGTAGATAAAGTTTTTTTGCTCACAGTGCTGGATCCTTTTTTTTTTTTTCAGATTTTTGGTTTTGCTTTTTTACCCTCCTCTGTTGTTCTGACTGAAGTTCTGTTTTTTTCCACAGTTCTTGTTCCTTTCAGTGTCACACTTCTCGTCACCTATGCTACACTGAGGTGGATTACCACAATAAAATGCATCAGTTGATGGGTTTCCTATTTTTTTAGTGTAGTGTTAGGATGGAAGCAGTTTTAAAGATTTGCCAGAGTCTAATCTTTTTCAGCCTTTTTTGTCTTTAAAAACACAAAGGGGAACTGACACAACACAATATCTTAGGCTTTACTATATTTTTCCATGTCTTTTTGCTGTGTTCTTCCCCTGTAACAGGTGTGTGTCTTGCAAAATGGATAGTGACCCCTACCACATTTATTTTCTAGGTATTTAAAACATGATACAGACTATATATCTGGAGTGGCTCCCAGTTAACTGTGCCCCTATCAGTGGTGCGGCACCCCTGTAAGCCTGTGCACGGCTGTGTGCCAGAAGTGTAACGGTGATTTGTGTTGTTGTTTCAGCTGTTTCTGTGCCGGACCTGAGCGAGCAGTTCACACCACCGGAGACGGCCCCCCCAGCTCTCGTCAGCCTGATCCAGGAGATAGAGAAGAGAGGTATAGCCCTATCAGCTGGCCAACTTTCTTTCACTCTTGTGTGTCTGTTTCTTGTGTGACTGTGTCTCTCTGACCCTCCTTGTTTTCTCACACTCACGTGCACTTGCACAAGGATAGGTACGTATGTAGGAATTTATACTAAATCAGGCACGTGTACTTCATCATACATGTAGACCGAAAAATGGAGAGAAGGGCTTGCATATTTAGGTTAGTGTACAATAGTATTGTTCTCACTGGTCATGGCTCTGCCGAGAACTTAACATTATTAACAAGTGTTCCTCAGGAGAACTCCATTTACAGTTTATACTTCTACACTTCTCTCTTTAGCCCTCTCACACACACAAACACAGCCATGCATAATATATAGTGTGTGTGTGTGTGTGTGTGTGTGTGTGTGTGTGTGTGTGTGTGTGTGTGTGTGTGTGTGTGTGTGTGTGTGTGTGTGTGTATTGACAGCTGATGATTGCTTATGGCATGAAACAGGCTTGTACTGTCTCATAAAGAATTTACTTGACTCACTGGATTTTATATATATATATATATATAGAGAGAGAGAGACGTGTGTATATATATATATATATATAGAGAGAGAGAGAGAGAGAGAGAGAGAGAGAGAGAGAGAGAGAGAGAGAGAGAGAGAGAGAGAGTGAGAGAGAGAGAGAGAGAGAGAGAGAGAGAGAGAGAGAGAGAGAGAGAGAGAGAGAGAGAGAGAGAGAGAGAGAGAGAGAGAGAGAGAGAGAGAGAGAGAGAGAGAGAGAGAGAGAGAGAGAGAGATAGATAGATAGGCTTGGGGAGTAACAGAATACATTATCGGGATACAAAAAAATGTAACTCTATTCCAGTACAGTTACAGAAAAAAAGACAGTCAGATTAATGATAGTTTTTAAAAACGGTTATTATTTTTGAGGATTACATTTAAAAAAATAAAATAAAGTAAAATGATTTCCCACGCTACCACACAACTGCCAACGCTGGCTATGTGTCGCAAATTGTGGTCACTCACTCACTCATAGACAACCTGAGAAAGACACATAGTAAGACGGGCGCTTGTTAGTCTTGGATAGATTAACTACATAAATTTCAAAATTCTTCGGAATAATAATAATCTAACAAAAATGGAAGTAGTCTCTGTCTGTCTGTCCTTCGGGTTTCTCAGCAACCGTTCATCTGATCAACTTCACACTTGGCAGGTACACGGTGGGTCTGGATGGTTTCGTGCTTGTTTATATTGCCACCCGTCCCATAAATCGTCCTTTATTTTAGAAGGAAATGATGTGATCCTTGCTGAACCGATACGGAGTGTGATTTGTTCCGTATTGTCACAGCCGGAGAAGGGAGAAATACGCATGCAGTGGCTCCATAATTTTTGCCTTCTCCGGTCACCTGAAATTTGCAGTGGTTTACCAGAGCAGTTTCCCGAGGGTACCAGCAGCACATGGCCTAAGTCCTAACATTGAACATTTATTATTAAATCAAATAATATAATATTGTTAAGGCACAAAAAAGACTACAATGTACATTTGTACAGTAGTACATTGTTATGTTCATTGAATTTATTTTGTATGTTGCTTTTGTTTGCCAATAAAGCACTTAACTGAAACATGTCTGTTTTCTAGAGATATATTACTCTGATGGGTCTACTTACTGTCAGCAGGTGTCTCGCCTACTGTATATTTCCCTTTACATGAACCTTTCAAGCCTGGCACATTCTGAACTGATACCACACTGTGTGTTTATCCATAGAATCAGGGAAATTGTTATTCATTAAAAAAAAAAAATAATAATTTTTAATTCCATTGAGGTGGGGGTCATGGGGCCTGGGTAGGGGTCGTGGGAGACAAGTTTGGATAGGGTTAAGTGTCCCTTATTTTTCTGAGCCAAAGGAGGAAACCCTACTGACAAGCTGCCCAGATTTGTCTCTGTGGCACCTTATTTTACACTGACTTGCATGTAGGGTGACCAGATGGCATCAAACCAAATGTGAGACAAATAGTGTGTTTGTGTGGGACAATGTGTTACACATACAGACATAACCTATACTTTAATGTGGAATCCATAGACCTACCACCTGGATTTCTTTTATGAACACTGTGGATACTGTTTATTCATGTCGCAGGCCTAAAAGAGAGGGTGGGTGTGGGTGCCTTTAATCTATGTATTAAACTAAAACAGCATTGTCTGTTTTCCTTTTTGTTACATGTTTCGACGCTTAAAAGCTTGGTATTCTCATTGTCCTCTCTAAGGTAACATTGGTTGTCTTACAAAATGCACTCAATTAAAAGTCATGTCATTGATATCTTTTCTTTTGTCTTTTTTTCATATTTGGCATTGAGGTAATCCAAAAGTAACTGAAAGTAACCACATTACATTTACATTAGTTTAATGTTGTGATACTGAGAGTAAGTTACTGAATCCATTTTTCAATGGGTAATTTGTAGTTATTACAGAATACACTTATAAAGTAACCCTCCCAACCCTCTGTGTGTGTGTGTGTCTGTGTGTGTGTGTGTGTCTGTGTGTGTGTGTGTGTGTGTGTGTGTGTGTGTGTGTGTGTGTGTGTGTGTGTGTATATAGATCAACCGATATCGGTCTGGCTGATTATCGTGCTCAATGGATTATCGGTCTGGCTGAGTATTGTTCTCAGTGCATTGAGCACGAAACAAGCTTGTTCTGTCATTTAACAACTTTGAGCTATTAAAAAAAATATATAATATATATATATATATTCCCAACCACCAACCCAACCCAACCCAACCCACTGAACTAGCCAAGATAAAGCTGCTCCATATTGCGTACTTGACAACATACATGCCTATTAAACAGCGAACATACTCTGACCTCACGGTGTGTATTTCACAACTACCTGTGAGGAGACCAGCCCCCAAGTTACAAGCTGTCTGGAGTCTAGACCCATGGTTTGTAAAGTTTTTCGACCCTGGGACACAAAAAAATAAAATAAAATAAAATGTAGACCTGGGTGAAGGAACCTAGAGGTTACTTCCCAGTCAGGAACTGACCCAGCAGTAGTAGGCATGACCACCTCATGGTTTTTGATCCATCATTGTTATGATTTGTGGCATTCAATGGACACTGATCAAGATGAATATGTAGAGGGGAAAGTCTCTTTAACCACCAGCTCACCTGCCAACCCTTCGCCTTTAGACTGAGGGAGTTTTCATTGTGTCTATATTTTCACAAGTCTCACACTAATATTGAAATCAAGACAACTGGCTCATGCTTATCCCCGAGCAACTTGGGTGTTGACACATGCGTGGGCCCACATCTGTGTCTTGTATCTACCTTTACACAAGTATTATACCTTCCTTTCTCTCTGTACAATGCCTGTCATGTTATAGTAAGTTATGTAGCCCAAGCAAGGTTGCCATGCATGACAGAAGGCCCATCTTTGTTGGAAAGAGCTGTTATTAATAGTGGTACAGGGCTTTGTGTTTGTGCATATTTCATCTTGTGAATATGATATTTCCATTGGTTAATATGCTGCTGCTCATTTGAAAATAAATATCCTTCCCTCTCCAATAGAAATTATTCTGTTCTGTCCCTACCCTAATCTGCTCTATTCTAATCTCCTCTGCTCTGCTTGAGTGAGGGTTTTGTGCTTTAAACCATTTCAATTTTCTTCTTTTGCTGTACTATATTAATCATTATATGACTCTACTTTATTCTTTGTGTCGCTCAGGTTTGGACTTTAAAACACTCTACAGGTCAGCCAGCACCTCATCCCCAGACAGCCAGTTGTACAGCCTGTGTGCTGGTGAGTTAGCATATGTTAGTGACTTTGTAAATGCTCTATATTTTCAATATGGCTATTATTTTTTCCTATAGCACATGTGTGGTGATGCTTTTGTGTTTTCAATTACAAACTATTTCCTGTCCCAGAGCATTATTGGTTAATCTCAAGGTTTGACAATTATTTCTGTCATCCTTTATTCCAGGATATTTAGCTCACACCTTGTGTCACATTCATACAGCTGCAGTGTGTACGTTTCAAACTTACCAAATGCCCAGCTTAAGTACCAGTTCTCCCCTGTTGGCCACTAAGCCCATTCAGTTAAGTCAGGCACGATGCTCAAAGGCATATATTCTCCTGTCCTGAAAATATCACTCATCTACTTTCCTTGCCCACTTTTTCCTAAGTGGCCCAGAGAAATAACAAATAACCCTCTGGTTCCAGGCCTAGGTCTTTAAACTCAAAATAAATATTTGATAAATACCCCCGCCCCCCTCCAGCTTTTCTGAACCGTGATATTATTAGTAATTATCAGCAGGGATCACAGGATAAACCCCACCACCATCATTACCCAGATTTGTGCATTCAGAGATACAGGATCCAGGCTTATTGATTTGTTTCTGCTGTTATTTGACAGCCTGCTCCCCAAAAGTCTTGGTTCTCATTTGCAGTACTCTGCAAACTATGCAGCAATCATAGCAAACAATATCTACTGAAGGCATTTGAAAATAGCAGATGCTGGCATGTGTATTCTGTATCCAGTACCTTTCTATATAAATCTGTTTTCCTTACTTACTTTAATTTGATGGTTATTCACATTGCTGAAAAATGACGGCAAGATTCAAGTAGAATTACACATCGCTCCATAAAGCCTAATAGACTGCTCAACTCCTAATAAAGTCCAGCATGGTCAACAAGACCAGGCATCTTTCCATCTTTCGTTATGATTGACTGATTGATTGAGTGCTATTTAATATTCCTTGTCTTGAATGATTCACAAATATACGTACGTGTGTCTGTTCGTTTCTAGAGAGTGAGCTATGTCAGAGCGACGTGGGTTTCCTGTCAGAGTGTGTCATAAACTACCTAAAAGATCTCCCATCACCTGTCATTCCTGCCTGTACCTACCCAGACCTACAGGCTGCAGTCACACTGCAACAGCAGATGCTACAACAGTCGGCAGGTAGGCCTCACCAATAAGTGGCAGTAAGAATGGTGACTACAGTAGAATTAAGGCAGTTTTTCCACTTTGTTTTCTTTTGTTGTTGTTTCCCCCCCCCCTTTTTTTTCCCCCAGTTGTATCCGGCCAATTACCGCACTCCTCCGAGTCGTCTCGGTCGCTGCTCCACCCCCTCTGCCGATCTGGGGAGGGCTGCAGACTACCACATGCCTCCTCCGATACATGTGGAGTCGCCAGCCGCTTCTTTTCACCTGCCAGTGAGGAGTTTCGCCAGAGGGACGTAGCGTGTGGGAGGATCAAACCATTCCCCCCCAGTTCCCCCTCCCCCGCCCAAACAGGCGCCCTGACCGACCAGAGGAGGTGCTAGTGCAGCGACCAGGGCACGGCCAATTGTGTCTGGAGGAACGCCCGACCAAGCCGGAGGTAACACGGGGATGCAAATCGCCGATCCCCATGTTGGTAGGCAACAGAATAGACCGCCACGCCACCCAGATGCCCCCTTTCCACTTTCTTTTTGTGTCGTTTAACAAAGACAGGAAAACCAAAATGTTATTACTTATTATTGCTCTGCTTTTGTATTAGAGACAGTGCAGCACCTCTCTTACTGTTCACGTAGTCTCATACTACCTGTGTCTGATGTAAACACAATTTACCAATCCCAGCTAAAATTTGAATTATCACAAACTGCTTAAAGTGTCCCGACCCCTCGACATCACTATGATGTTAATAGAGTACCATTGGCTATAAAATGAACAGTGTGTTGCTGATGTGTTTAAGTGTAACGACACTCGCCATGGCTTCAGTGTGTCATATTTTTGTAAAAATTATTCCTCAAAGCCTAAAATGAGCTAAACCATTGACTGTATGCTGACCGAGTCAGGCGGTGCATCATAGGAGAGAGAACAGACCCAAGTGTAAAGAAAGGATGACCTCACCAAGGCATCTTAGAAATGCTGCAGTTGATTTTCCTGAGCACTGACACTTGGATTATACATTCAGTACAAAGACAGCTTGGTTTCATTTCAAATATTACCAGACCTTTTACAGAGATACCTACAATTCATACTAAAGCACAGCTCTACTGTTAATATTGAGTAAATTGGCCTGAAAAAGATCCCAATGTCTCCAAAGAGTGTTTTCAAGTGATTTTATTGGTGGGCCTTTTTGAATTAAGCAACTTGACCATGAACCTACCACCACTTGTAAAATAATGTCTGATACAGCAATGCACCAATCAATGCTGAGCAAACACACTACTTTCTGTGACACTGAGCTCCAACAATCAACTGAGAGCAATGAAGAGAAGTTTTATGCAATTTACGATAGTCTTTGACAGCTATGATTCCCATATAGTGACCTTCCCATATAGCGACCTTGAATACAAGTGACTGCTTTTATAGTAATTCCCAGAAGCAATAGAGTCTTTAAACCTTTTTTTTTTAAATAAATGTAATTCTGATTTTTCCCTTTTTTCTCCCAATTTAGTGGCCAATCGATCCCTATTTTAGCTCAAACACCCACCCTCGTACTGCATGCATTCGCCAACTGCATCTCTCCAGCCAGCAGTCTCGAAGGAGACGCCTCCGCAGTTTCGTGACAAGGCGAATCCAGGCCAAACCACTGCTTTTTCCGACACACATACAGACGCATTCATGTGATGAACACAAGCCGACTCCGCCCCCCTCCTGAAGACAGCGTCGCCAATTATTGCTGCTTCATCGAGTCTGGCCATGGTCAGATCTGACGAGACCGGGGCGTGAACCCCGGTCCCCAGTGGGCAACTGCATCGACACAAAGCCGATGCTTAGACCGCTACACCACCACAGACCCGAGTCTTTAAACCTTTTTGAACATAGTCAACAATTAAGAGGAAGTTGGGGCTTGCAAAAAACAGTGAATTGTCTTGATGTGGTATATTCCACATCTCTTTCTCTGGTTTGGTTAAAACTAGACTCAAGTCAGTCTCTAAATGCTTCGCTCAGCTAGAGACTGAGGACAATCTCCCAGTTTTCTTTGATAAAACTGAGTGGAAACAACAACAAAAATACCCTTGCATTGCAGAACTAATCCCAGGTCTTTAGGGTGGCCCTTCATATTGGGGCGGTGACATGCAGAAGTCATGTGCTTTTAAGCACTGTCGTACCAGCAACGCATGAATTATAGGATGGTTCGGCCACAGTCACCGAAGAAAACGCCTTCAAAGTTTGTTGATGTTTGTCGCGTATGTGGCAAAATATATTCATCGGTTAAAAACAAACACAACGTTGCTCAGGACATCCATTTTCAATGTTTTAAAAAGCTCTCTCTGTGCTACAAAGTCATTCGCTCTATCCCCAGTTTGTTTCACTAGGGAGGAGGATGGGGGGAGAGCATCATTTCCGGTAAGATTTCCAAAGCAGGGGCATCCAGGTGGTGTGGCGGTCTCTTTCATTGCATATCAACACAGGGATTGCCGGTTCGAATCCCCGCGTTACCTCTGGCTTGGTCAGGCGTCCCTACAGACATACTTGGCCGTGTCTGTGGGTGGGAAGCTGGTTGTGGGTATGTGTCCTGGTCGCTGCACCAGCCCCTCCTCTGGTCGGTCAGGGCGCCTGTTCGGGGTGGAGGGGGAACTGGGGGGAATAATATGATCCTCCCATGTGCTACGTCCCCCTGGCGAAACTCCTCACTGTCAGGTGAAAAGAAGCTACTGCCGACTCCACATGTATAGGAAGAGGCATGTGGTAGTCTGTAGCCCTCCCTGGCTCAGCAGAGGGGGTGGAACAGTTACCGTAGGTTTGTTAGTAGCCGTTCTCGCTGCCGTTGTAGCAACTATCATGCATTAAGAAGTCCCCAGACATTGGTATGCGGAGATCTCTGATTGTTTGGTATCGCAAGAATAGGTTAAAACAAATGCTTCTGTTTACAGTGAATTAGGTGTTATTTTGATTATTTTTTTCAGTAACATAACATCCCACCTCTCTCTCAGATGGTGCTGTAGCAGGTAACTGGGGCAGAGAGGTGAGCCTGGTTCTGGAGAGTTCTACCTTTGTTCCTCTACACAACCGTCTCACCCTGCAGTACCTCCTTACACACCTGGCCAAGGTATCCCAGGCGCAGGCACACAATGGCCTTGACACACACACGCTGGGACAAATCTTTGGACCACTGCTGATTCAAACTGGCTCATCTGTCCCTGGGTGAGTTGGAGACAACAAACGACTCAAGTCGACCAGATTGCACTTTGGCCTTTCCATATGAATTTGGGGAAACGTGTGTTATTTTGTTTATATGGCATCTAAAGTCTACTACTAACTAATTTATCTTTGCAAAATCTTGGGTGTCTCAAAAAGATTTATGAACGATCTGGCAACTACAGTGTGTGAACTATCTAAAGTGTCAATGTAGGACCATCAGCTGTTCTCTTGTATTGTCTGTTCTGTGTTTGTCCATTCTTGGAAACGCCAACTTGATAGACTAATGTATCGACTGATGTATTGATAAATTAATTGATTGATTGTTGTATTGGTTCATTGGCAGATTGTCGATGGATGAGGATTTTCCTGCCCTAGCACTGGAGAGGCTGCTTATAGAGAGAACTGTAGAGCATGACCTCAGTCCTCCAGGTACATTATAAAAATTGAATAGTTGTATGACTTCAGTTGTATTACTCCTAAAGTACAAAGAAATCATGGTTGGAATGCAAAACATGTCGTTTATGTAAACCCTTTCTACATCTGTTTCCAGTAGATGACCCCTAACTCTCTACACTGTATTCAGGCCTGGACTTTGCTCTGTAGACCTGTGTATTTTGTTTGCACTTTTTCAAAAGTCGAAAGTTAATATTGTTTTTATTGCTATTGTGTGGAATCATTCCTTTCAGAAATTTTTACAGCAAGTTGTGTGTGTGTGTGTGTGTGTGTGTGTGTGTGCGTGCGTGCGTGCGTGCGTGCGTGCGTGTGCGCGCGCGTGCATGCGAACACAGCTCTCCCAGCCAAACCGGTGAAGTCAAAAACTATGCCATCCCCCATAACAGATCTGTGCAGCCTGCTGAATGATGCTGAGTGGTATTGGGGGGAGATCTCGAGGTAAATTACATACACGCGATCTGGCTGCTCACAGAGTCCATTAATTTGGTCAAAGTAAGCACAGTTAAAAAAAATGAATAAGTAAAAGTTATTTCTTTAGTTGTTTTGCTTCTTGAAAATGGAATGCATTGTGCACAAAAGACATAAAAATATAATTGTGCCACAGTCAAAACCCAGTATTAGCCGTTATCAAAATAATTATGAGTTAATGGACCCCTCATATATGGTTAGAAAGCATAGTGATGGCTGGGATTAAGTTTGGATTGTTCAGTTTATCAGTCTCCCACAGTTCAGTTGCTTTCTATCATAAACAGCTGACTTGGCTCCATGTTGTACTGACAGCTCAATCCGATCTTCAAGACATGCTGGGAAACATAAATTAGTAACAGAGTGCTCAGTTCGACACTTGTTCCACACCAACAGTTTTATGTCCTCTGATTTTTGATCATTTGACTGTAAAAAAAAGTTGGGGTTTTTTTGGGGTTTTTTTTACCAGGGCAATAGCTCCATTGTAGTCTCTGACATGGTTTTTGTCTCTTGGATCCGCTGTGGCGACCCCTAACGGGAGCAGCCGAAAGTAGTAGTAGTTACAATTAGATGATCAAAGATTAGAATTTTAGGGTCAAAGATTAGAACTTTTTCATTCCTCCACTGGGCCAGTTCATTGATGTAACTGTAACGGTAATGGTGTGTAAATGTGCTCCTGTGCTTGCAGAGAGGAGGTGAATGAGAAGATGCGAGACACTCCTGACGGAACCTTCTTGGTGCGAGATGCCTCAAGTAAACTAGAGGGAGAGTACACCCTCACCCTCAGGTCAGCAACACTCCTGCTTTTAACTTTGCTGATGAAGACCTGGACTATTTTGCACCTACAAAATTACAAGAAGATTAATGATAAGAGAGAGGAAAAGACCACTTAAGGCTCATGAAGAGAAGTTACATGAACTGCAATTCTAATCACATTTGAACCAGTTTTAAAAGTTAACTGGGCAAGGGGCATGCATATGAAAGACCAAAAAATAAAAATAAAAAATTTTTTTCCTTCCAACTTTTCTGTCATTGTTCATTTTAACATCTCCCCCTTGTCTGCCCCCTGCAGGAAAGGCGGGAATAACAAACTGATTAAGATCTACCATCGGGAGGGGAGCTATGGCTTCTCAGAGCCTCTTACCTTTCTGTCTGTCGTGGAACTCATCAATCATTACCGTCATGAATCCCTCGCCCAGTACAATGCTAAGCTGGACACCAAACTTCTCTTCCCCATCTCCAAATACCAACAGGTCTGTGACTGCATATACAAGCCAAACCGCACACACGTACTCTACCAGTATATCGGTGTTTGTGGACGTATTGATACTTGATAGATATTTACCTCCTGTGAAGTTATTCAGTTGTTAGCAAACATAACTCTACAGGAAGAGTCATTAAGACTCCCAACACCAAAAAAAGGTTTGGTACTGGTAGTCCCTGCTCTTTGTTTTCTTTTCTTCTTTTTTTTTTAAAGCTAATCTTAATGAAATGCTGTTTAGTCCATGGAGCTTTCCCAACAGGTCATTTTATGTAATGCGGTTATCATTAGGCAAGTGAAAGTTAGCCTGGTCACCTTTTTTTTTTCTCCCCAATGGAGTTCCTCATTTTGACTGGTCATATACTGTACCTCTTGGACAGTTTGTGGCGGCAAATGCAAGTGAAAATTTAAACTGCGGTGTTGTAGCTTTTAGCCCTTTCTCTATTTACCTACCAGATGAGGCCTCCAGCTTCATCATATGTATTGACTCATTTTATTCTGTTTTACTTTAATTTGGCTTGTACAAAATGTTATGTTTGTACATATAGGAAACTGCAAGATAGTGCGTGCTACATATTCACTGTTAAATTGATTGATCGTTGCATGGATCTCACTTTTGGCTCACACAGCTGGTGAAGGAGAATAGTATAGAGGAGGTCGGAGAGCAGCTGAAGGTCTACCATGAGCAGTACCAGGAGAAGAGTCGCGAGTATGACTGCCTGTACGAGGAGTACACACGCACCTCACAGGTATCTGGTTTCAACACATTTGGACAATGTGTAGCCATGCAAACACACTACACCATCAAATGTAAACACATATTCTCTTTTACACACACAAACAGAATTTGAAGTCTGTTTACATCCCTTTTATATTCTTATTCTTCATGAATTTTATAATTCCATTATAATTCTGTTATCCTCATTCAATGTTGTATTCTGTAAATTGTGTAAACACAACATCCATTGCACGTTGTCTATCTTGGGGAGAGATCCCTCCTCTGTTGCTCTCCCTGAGGTTTCTTCCTATGTTTTTCTCCCCGTTAAAGGGTTTTTTTTTTTTAGGGAGTTGTTCCTTATCCGATGCGAGGGTCTAAGGACAGGATCTTGTGTTGCTGTAAAGCCCCTTGAGGCAAATTTGTAATTTGTGATGTTAGGCTATACAAATAATTTTGACTTGACTTGACTTATTCTGCACACACATTACATATGAGATTACATTATTATACAGTAGATTTCAGAAATCAGTTAATTACCAAAGTAAAAACAATTAATAGGTATTAGTACACGCCAAGTATCTATTTTTTTTTCTTGTCATCAGGGTTTGTTTTTTATGTGATTTGAGCTGGAAATAAAATACTCAAGCACATATTGACAAGATAATGGTGTGTATTCAAACACTTTCGCTCTCACACCAGCTCATAGAGTAGCTGGTATACAACACCTAAAGTAAAATATTTTTGCACTTGTATTCTATTCTATTTAATTCTATTCTCGTTGCTACATTTGCAGTTGGTATCTCAAACAATCACATTCTCAATTATGGTGTTGTTAGAGGCAAAGGAAGGACGTGTTTGGACTGCACCCCTCTGTGAGTTAGGAGCTACAGGTTAATTGTAAAACACTCAAATACCAAATGGGTGATGTTTATGTCCCTCTCTTCCTCCCTCTCTCCTTTTCTCTTGTAGGAGCTGCAGATGAAGCGCACGGCCATTGAGGCCTTCAGTGAGACCATCAAGATCTTTGAGGAGCAGTGTGAGACTCAGGAGCGTTACAGTAGGGAGTCACTGGAGAGGTTCCAACGAGAAGGCAACGAGAAGGAGATCCAAAAGTAATACTGACAATATTGTGTTAAGAACACTTGTCTAAATGAGCATTACTTCAGAGACTGCAAATGCCCATGATGCCTTGCACCCTTTAATCCTAGCTTAATTTAACTGCAGAGTAAAAACTCAAACAAGATCATTTATTTGAGGTGAAAGATTGAGGCATTCTGTAGAATTACTAACTCAAAACTAAACTGAATCGAGTCATCGCTGTGCTGCTCTACCAAGTAAAATAATATGTAAAAAGACTTGCTAATCAAAATGTCTCACTGAATTTTACCATCCTCCCAAATTAGGATCCAGAGTAACTCCGAGCGTCTGAAGTCTCGGGTGACGGAAATCCATGACAGCAAGCGTAAGCTGGAGCAGGATCTGAGGCAGCAGGTGTCTGATAACCGAGAGATTGACAAGAAGATGAACAGCCTCAAGCCCGATCTCATGCAACTCCGCAAGATTCGAGACCAGTACCTAATGTAAGGAAAATCTAGGATCTGAGCTTTTCCACAGTGTTTGAGAGCTCAAGGACTTAAACATACACACGTTAACACACACACACACGCATCCAGCATTAAAAATAATCTTATTCACATATTAGGCACGTTTTCAGAGTGTAATCCATGCTGTTGTGGCTTTGCAGATGGTTGACACAAAAGGGGACAAAGCAGAAGAAGATCAATGAATGGCTCGGCATTAAGAATGACGCTGATGAGTAAGTGTGTGATGTATTATAGCTGCCACTTATGGTTTAATGTTTTTTATGTACATTTTTTTATCCTCTAACTTTGTCACAAATGTGACTTTCATTGAGGGCTGCTCTGTCTCTGTGTTTCCAGCTCATACTCGCTGGTGGAGGAAGATGAGGGCTCACCTCACCATGATGAGTGCACCTGGTATGTAGGCGACATCAAACGCACCCAAGCTGAGGAGATGCTCAGAGGCAAATGTGACGGGACCTTCCTCATACGTGAAAGCCAATCACAGAAGGGCTCCTTTGCCTGTTCTGTAGTGTGAGTGTTTATTTTTTTGTTTTTTTGTTTTTCCCACTTCCAATGTACCTGCTGTTTTTTGTGTTTTGTGCCCCCCCCCAGTTTAACAATGCATAAAGAATAGATTACTAATGCATAACTAGTTAGGACCACTTTTTGCTGGTGCTAGAACACTTTCAAATATGAAAATATATTTTTCTCTCCCTGTTTCTAGTGTGGAGGGTGACACGAAACATTGTGTTATCTACAAGACGTCCACAGGTTATGGATTTGCCGAGCCCTACAACCTATACTCCTCCCTCAAAGACCTGGTCCTCCACTACAAAAACGTCTCCTTGGTCCAACACAACGACCAGCTGAATGTAAACCTAGCCTACCCAGTTCTGGCAACCTCCCAGAATCAGAACCAGCACCCAATATGAACGAGCAACCAGCAGTATACGACCCCCAAACAGGGTGGGAAAATAACTTTTTCGCTTGTTAGCAATTTATAAAAGACACAAACAAAAAAAAAAAAACAAAAAAAAAAACTATTCAACCTCTGAACAATGGTTGTAAACATGTCAATGTGGCTGATAGAGTAGACAGCCGCAACCAAAATAAACCAGTGTTTGGATGGCAACTTGTGCTAATTTCCCACCCTGACCCCAGTCTAGTAAAGGGTACTCCTAACAGCGTGGCATAAAAAAGCACACTACCACCAACAACAGAGCACTGTACAGTTACTCTGGCTGATGCGGTGACACTGGGGAGAGTGGCGCATTAGCCAGCCATGATTGTACAGTGTCAGTTGTCAAAAGGTAAACCACAAGAGAAAAATCTTTGATAAAGTCAAGAAAAGAAAAAACACCATGGACTAAATGGCATTTGAGGAGGCCAAATAAGCACACAGAAAATCACTTGCACCTCAGACCATTGTTCAAAAAAAAGTGAGTGAAAGTGAGATGATGGAGGAGGAGAGAGAGGAGAACAGATACTAGTTGGTGGACAAGGGGTGAGGATATAGTCGGTGCTTTTGTTTTTCACCCTAAATGCTGGGTACCTGTCCTGAGACAAAGGCCTGAGTCATCACCCCAGACTGCCTGCAAACTCTCCTTTGACAAAGACCTGAGCTGTCGTCCCCAAAAAGGACTGGCTTGGCTAACCAGGCTGCTTGCATTGCTTCACACCACCGAAGGCGGCGGAGAAACCGAGGGGCCTGGGACGGAAGTAGTCACCGGAGGGTGCGGTGACGCGGGGGGAGTGTGGGGGGAGGTGCATTTAACGTTGTAAAAATGATAGATTTGATTTGAGCTTGCTAAAGTGCCATAGCAATAGCCTTGAATGACCACAAGCCTGTGTCATAAAAAACAGGGGGGACACTTTGATTTTAGATGGAGGGAGAGAGGGAAGGAAGAGGGGAATGGTTGTCCAAACAGAGAAAGCTACAGCTTTAAAATATACATCTATATTTTTATGAAAAGATCTTTATTTCCAACTGCTGTGGCTAGTCTCTCTCTCTGCTCCTCTGGGTCTCTGTTTGAGTTTGTTAACATAGATACGACACAATAGAATTGTGTGGTGTGTGTGTGTGTTTTTTTGTGTGTGTGTTTTTTATATATATATATATATATATATATATAAACACACTACATAAAATGGTACAAATGCAGTTCATATAATACAGGTTTATCTTTTACTGAATCATGGAGAGACTCCTGTGCAGAGCATCTTTGTCCTAAACTTACTATTCTTGCTTTTTTTTATGCTCTTCAACGCTGTAGCCGCCCTGTAGCCTTCAGCCTGAGGCTTAACTGTTAGCACTCCTCTAAATGTTTTTATTTCTCGATGCTGATGACGCTTAGAGAGCATCGATCTATGTGATTCTTGTATCTCTGGTACTGTATTTGCTTTCTCTCTAGCTAGGCAGACTGTTTAACTGGTACAACGTTCTTGTTTGTTATTTGATGCATTATCACTCACGGTACTTCCTTCCTGCACATGACTGTTCATGTTGTCACGAGCTTGACTCACAGAGCTGTAGAATATTAATATACAAAAAAGAAAAAGAAAAAAATAGAGTCTTTAAGGGGAGGCAGTACTATACATGCAGTCATTATGTGACTTGGCGCAGTTTCATTGCTGTATTTTTTATTTTCCATAATTTTGCTATGCTGTCAGATTCTTTTTTTAAGGGTGCATAGTATCCAGCTGATATGAGCCAAATGAAGGATGTCTTTTCATGTAGCAAAACAAAAGAAAAAGAACCAATCCTTTGCCATATAGCATGGCCACAGTGGTCTGAGAGATTATCTAGTACAGTATGCATGGAGTCCTTCTTTTGGATTGTTTTTACTTGGCACCGGTGCTTGATACTTGTGCTGCTTTTTTTTCCCAGTGCATATGTTTTGTGTTTTAGCTCTATGCACAAGACAGTAGTATGTGGATAAAAATAGGTTTTAGATTTACAGACTCGAGTTTCCAGAACTCCTCTCAACTCCCCCATGTTGTGTGCTTTGGCAGTAATTTCCTCCTGTTCTGTCATGGTCATGTGGCTGGAGGTGAAGACCGTACCATCTGCGTCCTGTCCCTCTGAAAGTACGGTGAATTTGGGTGGGAAGCGGGACCTCTCGGGAGACCGTTCTGAGGTCAATGAAAAAGTCACGATGCAAAGAGACGTCATGCGACTCTCGACATCACGCAAAGTTGTGAATCTGGCGGAGTGAATCACGGAGGTGCTTTTTGATTTCCGAAGATCGAAACGTTTAATCGCTGGAATTTCCTACATACTGTTGACCAGGTTTGCCGAGAAAGACAGGGAAAAACGAAAAACATATTTTTGTAGAATGTGTGTAGAATAGTTTTAAATTCACTCAGAAGAGAAGGTTGTGAGAAAAAAAGAATGCAACATTTTTTGAAGGTTGCATGTTTGGCATTTCGGCTTACTTTTTTAGCATTACTTTTATTTTAGAGGACTGAATATGAAGATTTTCATTCCAAAATTTGATATCCACCATTTGAAAAAAAAAAACCTCGTTCCTTCTAAAGCAAAGCACAGCATACATCACTGTTAGTTATCTTGATACCTTTGCTTACAAAAAAGTTATTTTTTTATTCCGAGATGGAATAATCAATGATTTTAAAACACAGACTGATATAGTTTAGCCCCCCCCCCCCCATAGGACTCTCAGGTTTTATCTTTTTTTTTCTCCCCCAGGATGAATATATCACTTTTTGGAATTAAACCCTTCAACAACAACTTTTTGAAAGAAATAATTGATTTTAAAGCACGAGTAATCAACGGTACTGTACTTTGCACAGTTCTTGGCGAGAAGAAAACCCCAAGAATTAAACTAGAAGTGACAGCGGTGCTTCTGATGAGAGGGCTATAGAAACAAGAGTTCAATCAGAGAGATTAGAAGTGCCTTGTGTCATCGTAATGAGCTCGTCTCCCGTTGCCGTCATGGGGGCTTTGCTCCTGAAGATGGTGCCATCACCACATGCTGTGCTCATTGTTTCATGTATCTTGTCAGTTTATCCTACTGGCAAATAAGCAGTTGTTG
Source organism: Lampris incognitus (assembly GCF_029633865.1). Lineage (NCBI taxonomy): Eukaryota > Metazoa > Chordata > Actinopteri > Lampriformes > Lampridae > Lampris > Lampris incognitus. Next base: position 25,581,479 of record NC_079224.1, read on the forward strand.
TCATGTGCGTGCATGTGTGTGTGTGTGTGTGTGTGTGTGTGTGTGTGTGTGAGTGATCAAGACTGTATGCATGTTATAGATAAGTGACTTATGGGGAGTTTTACTTGTGCCTCTTTGTTACATCTGTAGTTGTTACATATTCTTTCCTTTTGAGGTGGGGGCTGTACAGTTTGGCTTGGTGTTCTTTCCCATTGCACACCAAAGCTAGTTTTCTTTGGTGTTTGTTGAATATTTCAAGTTTGTTTTTTTTTTGTTTTTGTTTTTTTTGTTATCAAACCCATGTTAGTTAGAAATGTGAATAATACTCATCAGTGGCCCAAACCCAGTTGTATGAAGCTTAACGTCATTTGATAAGCTCTTACTATATTACACATGCAGTATTTCTCAGTGTTTTCCATTTCAAGTCTATTCCCTGTGAACTTGCGATCCGATTTACACACCTGCCACTGCTGACACGTGCATTGCTGTCCGCTGGACCAACTTTTTTTTTAATTTTATTTTTTTTGTGACTGCACTTTTAATTTCCGTTCCACACCCCGCGTCTAATGTGTCCAACCCCCAGCAACCGGAAGACTGACCCCAAGTAGCGTTAGCTGCCCATGATAGTGTTTATTGTTCATAGTTTTAAGGTCTTTCCTCAGACTTCTCCACTTGGTCTTCATGGTGGTGGAGTGACAGTACATACGGTGTACAGTAGAGACGTTTGGTGGCGGTGTTGTCAATAACTCATTTAATTCTGATGCTTTCGACCAAACATTGGGGGAATGATGGTATCCATGATTGCAATGTTTTGTTTTATACGATCATTTTAGCATAAGCAATATGTAAATGCCCACAGCTGGCAAACCCTATCAAACCAGCCACAAGGAGAGATCCCGCCTCACTATTTTAATATTTGTCAACACAACAAAAGGTTTAAACGAGTCATTTTGCAAGTGATGGATTTTTTTTTTAAACAGGCCTGGTTATTTGATGAGATTTACTTCAGTTCATTCTGAAGAAATCGGATTTTTAAGACTTTTCATATAACAAAAATGGCATTATCTTGAACCAAATGGCACGAGCAGCTTCAGTTTTAAGGAAATTCGCCAAATTGCGTGGTGCAAACTGCAAACAGGTGGAATTATTTCAACCCCATTGGCAGGACCTTCTGCTTGTTTTCAGCAAAATGGAAATTTAAAACTGAATTCAGTGTGAAATGACTTGATCGGATAAATTAGTTGCAGTGAAATTAAACATGCAGAAACAACGTGACGTGTCGTCATGAAGCCGTGGTTCCCGGTGACACGGGCAAATGCACAATTTCGAATTTACTCGGTAGTCGCTGCAACTTCAAACTTTCATTCGGGTTTATCATATCGGGTTTAGCACGTGGTTGTGTCACAGCTTCTTGGAAAGCAGTTTGTCTTAATGATACACGATCACTCAAAGAATTAGAAATTGGTGTGTTGCCCCCCCCCCCCCCATCGCCTTTGGTGCACTGTAAAGTATATTTCTCCAAATGGCAAACTTAAAGCACATCTTCCACTGAATACGAGGAACTTATGGTGGTTTTTTAGGGCTTGAAGAATGAGAGGCATACTACAAAATGAATATTTTGAAATATATCCTAAGATATCTATATTGTTGAATGACGTAGTTCTGATTTGGGATATGCTTGAAACAAATCAGATAGAGGCTTTGAGGTGAACATGGTTAGTTTTGTGGCCTGCTCTGCAGCTGCTTTGTACACAACGGGGTTTGCGGTTTTCCTCGTCGAAACGCAAGTATTTTTATTTTTCACTAATCAGCTTCAATGAGCTTCTTCACGATCAACGACAAACATTGAGGTTTCATTGGATACAGTTGATCCAGGGTAATGTAAAGTAATAAGCATGATTATCAAGTGCGTTGAAAGGATGAGGAGGGCGCATCCATATGTGTTGATATATACAGAGCTGAATCAGCCATTTATATGTTAGATGCAGTCTCGGCTGCTTTGGATTTATTAGACGTTTAAGAGGAGTTATCACTTTTTTTTCTTTTTTCTTTTTTTTTTTGGAATCCCCCCCCCTCCCTTTTTCTCCCAAATTGTATCCGGCCAATTACCCCCCCTCCGTCCCAGTCGCTGCTCCACCCCTTCTGCCGATCCGGAGAGGTCTGCAGACTACCACATGCCTCCTCCGATACATGTGGAGTCGCCAGCCGCTTCTTTTCACCTGACAGTGAGGAGTTTCGCCAGGGGGACGTAGCGCGTGGGAGGATCACGCTATTCCCCCCAGTTCCCCCTCCCCCCGAACAGGCGCCCCGACTGACCAGAGGAGGCGCTAGTGCAGCGACCAGGACACATACCCACATCCGGCTTCCCACCCGCAGACACGGCCAATTGTATCTGTCGGGACACCCGACCAAGCTGGAGGTAACACAGGGATTCGAACCAGCGATCCCCATGTTGGTAGGCATGGAAGTTATCACTTTTTTTCCTCTCTCTCTCTCTCTCTCTCTCTCTCTCTCTCTCTCTCTCTCTCTCTCTCTCTCTCTCTCTCTCTCTCTCTCTCTCTCTCTCTCTCTCTCTCTCTCTCTCTCTCTCTCTCTCTCTCTATCATGAGAATGTATTTTTCTTTTGAAAGAGCGTGGTGTTGTTAGTGGAGGCAGGTTGCCATCTCCGCTGCAGACTGTGCACCCAGAGTGGAGGTGAACCTGCGGACGGCTTCCACAGAGTTGCAGCATGCAGGGGACCGCAGCTGTGGCACGCTGTGCCACATTAGCCGTGCTCCCGTTCCAACGCGATCTGCTTCATCACTGTGGTAGCCGCTTTCACAAGGGGCATTTAGGAGCAATACGTTCAGGAAGACCAGCTAATGTATTAGAAAGATGGTAAAACACATTAATTTGGCCAAACCTTTTTCACGACACTCATCGGTACATCACCTAATGGGTTACAGAAGCACTCCTCTCCAACACAGAGGTCCTTGTACATGGAACAATGATGGCATTAGAAAGTGTTCATTTATGGTGCCTGAGTATATGTTATTTTTTTATTTTGGCTTTTTTTTTTTGTTGAAGAAGCTGATAGATTTGTCTGTCCACGTGTTTTGTCATTTTTTTTGTTTTGTTTATATCTGTTAATGATAACCTTACAGAACCTATAAAGAAAAAAATAAGCTAGCTTGAATTTTTTTCCTCCATACAGAAAAAAAAATACAAATGTTTACAATATGTAATTAACCAAATAGCAAGTATGCGTTTGAGAATCAATCTGTCTGTCCGTTCAAGTGGCTGCGATAGATTGATTTGATTTATATTTCTTTTTTTTTCTTCTGTCATTTAAACTTGAAAATGTTATGACTGCTTGTTCTCTTCCGTTTTGATTTGTTTTTCTTTTTTTCTTTTTTTTACTCGTCAAAACAGTGCTCCCTCGGTATGACAGCGTTATAATGATTACCATCACTAGTCACCAGTGTCATTGTTGTGGTCCCAAAGGTTAGACATGTCTGCATAGTGGGCCACCACCTGTAAATGTTTATTCCTCAGCCTTTGTTAATCTTTACCTGCTGACTACTTAACCCAACACTGAGCCTTGTCTATGCTGGACTGAATCCTAACTTGAAATGCCATTGCATTTTTTTTCCAAGTTCATGGTTAACTATGACGTTTTAATTACGATAACGCATATGTTTGCCATCGCCATTTATAGATGCACGGTAGATTTTAATATAAGTTTGCAATGTACCTCTCAAGTCTGGACTCAGTTCAGAGAGTTTATTAGGGATGATTTGTGAAGGTTGTGTTTTCAGGATCCCAAGACA